>NW_008659833.1:90402-132580 GCF_000695815.1 Acanthisitta chloris | reverse complement strand
CTACAACAAGCAATCACATGGGAAAATCAATGAAGCTGGCTTGAAGAAGGTAGGAAAAATTTTAGCTATTTTACACTTTCATGTATTTTCCCCAGAAAGATTCCTATTGTCTTAGCTCTGTGCTTGCTCACACAGCTAGAGTTAAGTCCTCCAGGACTATCCCAGTTACTGGTGAGTTAAGCAGATCTCGTTCAGGTTATTGTATGAGAAAGAATCTCAACTTCTCTTTAAAGACATAAAATCATAGCAGCACTACACCTTGTAACCTTCAGCTCTTCCCAGTTGTCTAAAGATGTTTGACTTGGGACTGGCCAGTTGGACTTGGAGGTCTCATGTCAACCAGTGACACAGCTCTTACATGAATTGAGTGGGCACAGTTTAAAGAATCACCTAAGCCTTAACTCAGAGTCCTTAAGACCTCTTTGCAACTCCACAGTAGCTGGTAGGAGCAGGATACAGCTAGGTGTGCTTAAGAAAGGGAAGAGTCAGCAAGGATTAAACCAGAACTGTGCCTTTGAAAACGGCCTGTGTAATCCCTTGAAAAAGCTTGTTGCAATCTGTTTTTACTCTGGCTCAGTAGTAAATATCATCTTCCCATCCATGTACTATGGACTGTATATGTTTTCACCAGCTGCAGTTGCAAGGCCAAATGTACTCAGTGCAAGGAGATAACAAGCTGTTGCCTTCTCTTCTCTCCTCCTCAGCACAGACCCACGAGGTATGTGCTCCACATTGTACAGCAGCACGAAGGTGTCCCTGTAGAGCCTCCCACTGTGAACACCAGAGCTGCATTCAGCCACACATCTACTTACCCTCGGGTGGATATCTTTCTGCAATTGCATGCAGGAAGGGAAATTTTTTTTGGGAGGACAAAACAAATAAAACATTTTTCTTAATGTTTTCTTGTTAATGCATTTATTAAGAATGTGTAAGCTGCAGCCCTTCCTCCCATACAGATCTGACATCTGTGGCACATACCTTCGGGACATTGGCTTCGGTTGCTGCTATTTACTCTGCAATGTGATAATCTAAGAGGCTTATATGTTGCCAGCAGCTAATGCAGTAACGTGTGTTTTGTCACTTTTAGACAGAACAAACTCATTTTACCTCCTGGTTTTTCTTCTGTGTTGGCTGTCTGTGTACAACTCACATCTAAGATGTTTGTATAGCACCAGAAGCCACTGAACAGTTAATCTTTGTGATTTCACTGTTCTTTTATTACACTATAGGTGATGCATTTCTCATGTTTCAGCAATGCACAAAAGATAAAAAATCCTCATGTACATGCAGACAGGTATATGCATCACTGGACTGTGATGTTCTTGGACCCTGTGAACCCAGCAGAGTCCAGTTCAGTGGAAGGCTCAGGAGGTTTAATAAGACCAAGTTGCAAGATGCTGCACCTGGGCCAAGCCCCCAGTAATAGTATGGACTGTGGGATGAACAGATCAAGAGCAGTCCTGCTGAGAAGGACTTGGGGTGCTGATGGGTGAGAAGCTGGGCATGAGCTGCAATGTGCACTGGTAGCCCAGAAAGCCAACTGTGCCCTGGGTTGCATCCCCAGCAGTGTGGGCAGCAGGGCAAGGGAGGGGATTCTGCCCCTTTCCTCCATTCTGGTGAGACCTCACCTGCAGTGCTGTCTCCAGCTCTGGGGTCCCCAGCACAGGAAGGACATTGATCTGTAGGAGAGAGTCTGGAGGAGGCCACCAGGATTATTAGAGGAATTGAGCACCTCTGCTGTGAGGAAAGGCTGGGAGAATTGGGTTTGTTCAGCCTGAAGGAAAGGCTCTGCTGTGACCTAACTGCAGCCTTCCAGCATCTGAAGGAATGGAGAGAGACTGTTTACAAGAGTATGTAGTGACAGGACAAGTGGGGATGGCTTCAAACCGAAAGAGAGTAGGTTGAGATTAGACATTAGGAAAAAATTCTTAACTGAGAGGATGGTGAAGCTCTGGCACAGGCTGCCCTGGGAAGCCAAGACTGCCTCATCCCTGGAAGTGTTCAAGGCCACATTGGAAGGAGCTCTGAGCAACCTGATCTAGTGGAGGGTGTCCCATCCCATCACAAGGAGGTTGGAACTGGATGATCTTTAAGGTCCCTTCCAACTCAAATCATTCTGTGATTTTAAGACTGCACGGGATCTCTGCCCTGCTGCAGCTACTACTGCTGCTTTTGATCATTCAAAGGGGACATGCTTCCCTCCAATAGTCCTGTTCTGCCCTGCCTTGTGCCGAGTGAAATAAGCCTACCCTGGAATGAATGAAGATGAGAGCTCAGTGTGAATAAGGGTGATTAAAATGGATTCCTTGTCAGAAGTGAAGAGACAGACTACCTTATGTCTCTTGAAACTGTCAGGGCATGTGTGTTTTCAGGTGAAATGCAGTCTGAAACCGATTCTCCATCACTTGTGGTCTTTAATGATCTCCGCAACTTTTGCAGAACAAAGGGTTTTTCCACCTCATAGTCTAGGTAGAATTCCAACTGGGAGTTTTCACATACTCCCTTCTTTAATTTCACTGACACTTTTAACAAGATGTTCATCAATCCCTGCCCTGGCAGCACAGCTGCTTTTCATCCTGTCTCTGTAGCTGGGCACGTGGGCCAACACCATTGCCCACCTTATTAGCATGTTTGAAATTGCTGCTCTGATCCACAGCTTCATTTAGAGCAGCCAGGCAGCTAGTGTACAGCTGGGCAGAGCTGCTTTTTCTCAGAGATGGAATAGGTCACTCAAACAATAACTGTAGTGGGGCAGTGGTAAACATAAAACCATACTTGTATTCTGATTTGTTATTCCAGGCCAAGCCAAGGAAGTGGGGAAAAGTCCTCTGCCCAACTTGGAAGTGGATAAGCTTTGTTTATTTGTATAAAGAGGCATTAAGGGAGTGGGCAGAAGGCACACTCTGAAGGGGAATTGATCTTGCTATGCCTGACTAACCCAGAAATGTAGACATAAAATCACCAGCTAACCTTTGCAGGGTTATACCAACCCTGTCAGTTCTCTGTGAGGTTTTTTTTAGGGAGGGTGTCAAGAAGATGGAGCCAGACTCTGCTCGGTGATGCCAAGCAATGGGAAAAGAGGCAATGGGACAAGAGGCAATGGGCAGAAACTGATGCACAGGAAGTTTCACCTGAATGTGAGGAATAACTTCTTTATTGTGCAGGCGACTGGAACAGGTTGCAGATTCTCCCTCACTGGAGATACTCAAGAATCCTCTGGACACAATCCCTTGCAATGTGCTCTAGGATGATCCTGCTTGAGCAGGGAGGTTGGACCAGATGACCCACTGCGGTCTCTTCCAACCTTACCCATCCTGTGATTCTGTGTGATTTTCCTTTACAGCTCACAATGTAAGGACACCTTTTAGCTGCTTGCCTTTGTAGTAACAAAGGTGTGAGGCATATTAGTGAAGGGGAATGCCAAACTCCACCTCCTTTTCCAAAGCATACATAGTACCCCTGGCTTCACTGACATGGATCTCCTAGGAACTGGGCAAGTAAGCACAGTCCCTGCCTTTGCATCTTTGGACTGTCTAATTTTTAATATAGTTCAAAATCAGGAAGATGGTAATCAAAGCTGTTTTATGGGTCTTGGGGTAACATCACAATTTGTGTGACTTCACTTTTGTGAAGGATTACAATAGCTCCTCCTCATAAGGTTGTCATCAATCCTCTTCTTTAAATAAGACAGACACTTTGCCTTTTAGGAGCCATTCAGCACAGGACAATGACCTAATTTAGTATGAGTTAATCTTGTGTGCAGTTTTGGCAGAGTTTTATCACTTTTTTTTTTTCTCTAGATGAAAGTGCTAATAGTAGAGACTAGTAACCAACATTACTATTGTGGCTGATTCTCTTCAGCTTTGATTGGATTTGTGCAGCCAGATTTCCTTATCACTACTCTTAAGCATTTGATCTGATGGCAAATACTTGTTCAACTGAACATAAAATGGGCTTGCTTATCCAGAAGCTTTACATTCATAGAAAGGAATGATAATTCACTAATTATTTTCACATTTTTAACACTCCTTACGCTGTTCAGTTATTTAATGAATTTTTTCTTTTAATCTGTACAATTAAAATATAATGGCAAGAGTAATCTCTGTAGGAACACTTGGAAAGTCAGGACAGAGCTGTGCAGGCCAGTTATAAAAAAATACATCCAAATCAGGAGTTCCAAAGCAGTTGAAGGAAATTAAAAGTTTTGGAGAAAACCCTCAGCAGTACCAGGGGCTTCAACTGCAACTTTTCAGGGGAACAGGAGATGGGAAAAGTACAAGAAAACCAGGGATCCCTCCACAGTCAACTGTCAAGTTATACTAAGAGGGGAACAATGGGAGAGACTGCTACCACTCTGGACTGCTGCTTCTCTTAGACACAGAGATAGAGGATCTGAAAAACAAAAAGAAAAAAAAAAAAGGAAGGGAAAATTGCAGGAAGATCAGAAAGATCCTTGCCCAAATATTTTGCCTAAAATGAATCCCCAGTTCTTCTTTGAAGAGCAGCAATGCAGAAGGAATTGAGCCTTCCACCTCCCTGCAGCTGTATGTGGTTCAGGGGTCTGAATCTGACGTGGAACATTTCTTGTCCAGGGGGTAGCTGTGGCAGGTGTGTGGGGAACTGTGGTAGCAGCAAATTCTACAAAGACATGTTTCCTCCAGTTTGCTAAATGAGCTAATGTCATTTCTTCTGGCACTTTTTACTTTCCAGGTGAAGTTTAATCTCAGCCTGTCACTCAGTGCTTTTGCTTTAAAATGCCAGTCTCAGAAATATAGTCAAATTTTGCTCTCTGACTCTTTCTGTACAGAATTGAAATTGTACAGAATAGAACTATATTTAAATAGCTTACTGTCAATGTAAGGAAAGAGAGAATTTTCAGTGCAATTTCAAGTCAAGCCACAGGATAAAGCACCCAGATATTTAGTATTCAAAATGGCATATTAAGCAAGAAAATAGGCCATTATATAGCTTATTTTGTTTCTCTTCTAAGGGGTGTTGGAAGATCATGGCATGCCAATGGATGACAGTTTCATCTACCCTTAGTAGGTTAAAGTGTTGGGGTTACCAGATGGAGGGTTGAGTTATCTGGATTTTGTGGCAATACTGGAAGGTAAAAAAAAGAAAAATTAACAGCAATAAAACACAAAATAAAAATTTCCTGGGTGATCCAGAGCTTTCATATTTCAAGTAATGGTTATTGGTGACATTGAGAAAAGGTAAGTGATACGGTTTTTAACACATGGATGACCTTCCTTTCTGTAGTTCTTTGGCTCCAGATCCAGCTAAGTGGCTGATCAGGCCAAGAGAGAAGCTGAAACATGTGGGATGTGAACAAACTAAGGATCCAGAGGTAGTTGCTATGGAGTCATCACCACTAACAGATTGCAAAAAGTAACTGACTGATTGCTCTGCCTTGAGTATATCCTTGTCCTCAGCATTTTGAAACTCTTACTCATGGTCTTGGAATTATATTGTGTGCTAAATTATAGTGGATAATTTTACAGTAGTGATGCCCAGCAACATTTTCTATTCTGTGTAAAAAAACAGAAGACAGTAACCAGTGCTTTCAGGAAAGAAAGAGATTAGTGACAAGTTTTATTGTCAGTATATGCAACTGGACCTCTGTGGTGTGATCTGGTTACTTATTGGTTTCTGGGTTTAATTTAAAATACTGCATTTGGATGTTTAAGCCATTAAGGAACGTTGCTACTAGAGAATGCTGAAATGCTGTTGTCCATAACATAATTGATAGTCTTATTAGAGTATCAAGAATCTCAGTGAGAGAACAAGGTTTACTGTGGGTGTAGATATCGATGTATTCTCCACCCTTATAATGAGGATGTGGTCTTCATTGATTTACTGTTGCTGAAGAATGAATACCAGAGGAATATATTCATAATTTGGGAACACATTTTTTCACCTCAGCTACTTGCCTTGTCCCATCAGTCATTTCACTGATGTCAAGGCACTGCAAGTAAGGGTTTTGATTTTCAGCTCTTAAAAACAAGGCTCATGGAATATGAGCCAATTGCTTAGGGTGGAAGAATGAGTGCAGACTAAAGCTAGCAAGTAATTATTAGTTATTTTTTTCTTTTATATTTATGCTTTAAGTCTAGACTTTGTGGGTGAAATTCTGATGACACTGAAGTGAACAGCAGTTTTGCCATTGGCTTCAAGGCCTGTTTTGACTTCCATATTGTGCCTTTGTAATTTTTCTCAGAGGTATGCACTTACTTTTTTCATGCTGTCACTATTATTTTCTGCTGTCATTATTTCTCTTTGAGAACTGAGACAAGAGGCAGAGCTGACTTGTGGCTGGCTGACATAATATTCAGGGTTTTCTTCATTCAGGCCTAGAAGTTTAGAAAGTTGTGAATATAGCCAGGTAATCATGTGTCCACCAAAATATGTGCACCTTCATCCAGCAGTCTAATAAACATTGTCTGAAACAGGCCAAAATATGTGCACCTTCATCCAGCAGCCTAATAAACATTGTTTGAAACAGATTAACTTCAGGGAAAATGAGTGTGCCAGCTCTTTGATTTAAATCAAGAATCATCAGTGTTTTGTCTGTATTTAAAGCTTTTGCCAATTATGAGAATCACAGCTTTTCTTTCCATATGTTACTATATCTCATAGTTGTAAAAGGAAGTGTGACCCACATTTAACATAAAGTAAGTCTCAGAAACCAGAAGGCAAAGAAAAAGCCCTTCTAACTTTTATTTCACAATGATTTGTGATTCACTGGGGTAGAGGATGGTCTGTAGTTGCAGAAGAAGAGACCTGATTTTCTTCTTATAAGCTTTAGTGGGATGATGACATGAGTGCAAATGTTTTCAACTATACCTCAATAAAAACTGGAATTGGAACAAAGGAAGGATAGTGCATGTCTGTAGGGGGGAATAGAATTTAAAGGGTATAATCAGAAGAAGTTAAAATGATGCAGTGAAAGCTATTTAGTGATTCTTTGGTGCAGTTGTACAGGCCCTTGTATGTTGCCATATGTAAATCTTTTAAAAAGAAAGGAAATGCTCTCTTACAACAGATCAATACCTTAGTGTTTTTCTTATGAATTAAGAGTAGGGTGTAGTGAAATGTCAGTATGTACATTTTTCTTTGCAAGTTTTACTCATTTTAAAATCTGACATGAATTACTTCACTACTCTATATGACTCATATGTGCAGGAAAGTCCTAAAATGCTCAAGAGGCTACTCAAAATGCTTTTTCTCTTTTTCCCCAGAAGCAAGGCAAAATAGGTTCCTAAAGTATCACTGCACAAAGAGCAGAAGGAATCAAATCTCAAACAGTGACCAAAATAGCTTTTCTATGGCCTAAGAAGTACTTTAGTTCTTCAGGAAGGAAGTACATGGTGCCCTGCTGGGAAGTTGGCTAATCCTGCTGAGCTGTGGGATAATGAACCTCTGACAATATGAAGCTGCTGTTTGTATGAGACTCTCTTGCCAAAACAGAGCATCAGGTGAAATAGTTTCAGGGGTGATACTCTGTTCAGTCAGGAGTGTTTTGGTGGCAGATCTCCTGAAATAGCTCTTATGGATTCAAACTGGAGCAGGGCTTAGCCAGGATAGAACTGCTCCAGGGGCAATGGTCTAGCATGCAGTGGTTGTACTACACAGTCAAAGATGTAACAAATTACTTTCTCTGACACTGCAGCTCCTGTGTTCCCTCACTGAGA
This sequence comes from Acanthisitta chloris, assembly GCF_000695815.1. Classification (NCBI taxonomy): domain Eukaryota; kingdom Metazoa; phylum Chordata; class Aves; order Passeriformes; family Acanthisittidae; genus Acanthisitta; species Acanthisitta chloris. The sequence continues at coordinate 124,886 of NW_008659833.1, read as the reverse complement.
CAGGGAGGTGATGTGACAGCCAGACACAGTTTCACAGTGCTCCTTTTCTCCTCTTCCAGTCTGATACCTCCCTTCCTCAAACCAACTAAGCACCAGAGGAGGCTAAAGTAAAAGAAAAAGACCTTGTCTCAGCTGTGCTGTCTTCAGCTTGAGATTATCTTCTTCATCTTGTGCTGGGAAAATGATGGCAGTCAAAGCCATTGCTGCACATTGTGTGGACACCACTAATGCTGCAGACAGCTCTTGGACTTTGTCAAGTCTGTGCTGTAAAGAATACAATTGCAGGGTTTCTTGTTTTCTTTGTGTTATATTACTGTGCTTTTTATCAGAGATCTTCAATATCTCCTCAATGTTCAAAACACTTTGATTTCATTCTTGCAGATGGGAGATTGAATGGGCCAGGAGCTACATTATGTAGCAGCCCAAACCAGAGAGTAAATGATGCTAAATAGCACTACATGACTGCTGAAGACTATCTCAATCAACTTAATGATGAGCTGATGGACATCTATGGGGTAAATACATTGATCCATGGTTTCTTTGGCAGGGAAGCTGGTAGTTTTTCTGATGAAAACATTTGTTTTAAAAGTTGATTTGAAGGAGCTGTCAAGAAAGTGTCTCTAAAAATCATGTTAGATATAAAGTCTCCTATGTTCTCAGAAACTTCCAGTTCAAATACATTCAGTTTTCAAGGAAAAACTTTTTTTTTTTTGTCCTTAATTGTCTTCTCTGCAGGCTCTGCCAGGAAAATAAGTTCTGAGTTATTTTTTCCCATCCTTTTGTGTGCATAGCTATTAAAGATTCTGCAATTAGAAAATAATATCTCTGTACTACCCATTCATGGAACAGTCCATCTATTCATGAGAATGATCTTTCAAGGAGGTGTTCTTAGTCCCTAAAATCTGCAACACGGTAGTCTTAATCAAGAACTGTTTTCTCAGCTTTTTTACATTTGCTTATCATTTTCTGTAATTACCCTTAGAATATAGTCCTTAAATTCTCATCATGAATATGCACAGAGTAAAAGTGATCACATTTCACAAAGGAGAGAAGATGCCATTGTTACTCTTTTACTCTGTTCATCTCATTCCTCTTCCCTGGGACTGGCAGAAAGACTGGGGTTCAGGAAGGGCATCCTCTGTTCAAACCAGCTTGGGCACCCCTAGCAAAGCTGACCCTTAGAATATAGTCCTTAAATTCTCATCATGAATATGCACAGAGTAAAAGTGATCACATTTCACAAAGGAGAGAAGATGCCATTGTTACTCTTTTACTCTGTTCATCTCATTCCTCTTCCCTGGGACTGGCAGAAAGACTGGGGTTCAGGAAGGGCATCCTCTGTTCAAACCAGCTTGGGCACCCCTAGCAAAGCTGATCAGCACTGCATCCTCTGTTCAAACCAGCTTGGGCAAAGCTAATCAGCACTACTCTGGATTTCTGAAGATCTGCACCATGTTAAAGGTGTTTGGACGTTTTGTGACTGTTTTAATGGGAGAAGTTGTTCAGCTGTTAGATCAAATATTGTAAAGTCTCTCTTCATTACAGGTTTTCTAAGGGTTTGCATGGGCAAAAATGAAGTACCCCTTAATATAGTACTGATGGAATGTGGAGGTTAATTTGTAAATTTGTATGGGGGTGGCTTTTTTTATGCTCCCTGCTTTTGCTCAATTCTATGTGCAATTGAGATGAAAGCAATGAGGCTACACTTTACTGCAGACTCTCCTAAGTATTTACTAAGGCAGTACTACAAATGGTTTGTATTCTCAAACTACATTAAAATATTTGCTTGTTGCCAGAACAAGTCTAGATCAAACCTTTGCTATTTATGCTTTAAAAAATGTAATTGACATGTTAAATATTCCTTGTTAGGACACCTATTCTTCCTTCCATGAAACAGACAGTAACCAAGTGCATGACTTTCAGCAATTCTGACAGCTTTATCTGAGGAATTCCTGTGCCCACTTGGTTTGTTGGGAAGGAACCTGAACTCCACACTAAATTAGCAATAACTCTGTCAGCTGTTCCACACCCAAGAAACTAATGAGGTACTTCCTTGGCTCATGCCATCTCACAAATAAGGAAGAAATGCCAGAACTACCCCTGGTGACTGCTTAAATCTGTAAGGTCAAACATGTATGATGCTGCCTGAGTTGAAGCCTTAGAGCTGAGCTAGTCTCCAAACTGGACAACTTCCCTGCATCTTCCAAGCATGCAGAACTGGGGACACAGTTTGGGAATCAGACATCACTTTGGATTGAGGTGCAGGCAGAGTGTCACCTGTCTGACACAGTGTCTGTCACTTCTGAGACTAATATTGTTGTCAGCATACTTCAGAGTAGCCCAAAGCTTTGTGCTCCATACCTTTAGGTTGCCAGGGCACTGAGAGTGGACAAGATCACATGAGGTGTATAGAATCACAAGCAGAAGCTTCAGGCACTGGAATAGGTTGCCCAGAGAGGTGGTAGAGTCAACATTCCTAGAAGTGTTTAAGAAGTGCCTGGATCTGGCACTGGAAGGTATGGTTTGGGGTTTAGGGATTACAGCAGTGGCAGGTTAAAGGTTGGACTTGATGATCTTAAAGGTCTCTTCCAACCCTGATGGTTCTATGATTCTAAGCACTGAGACACTGTGGAGTGAGGGAAGGATAGAGAGAACAGTGCTGCAGCTCTCCTTCCTGTGACAAGTCATGCTGCTTCAAATGTCTGGAATTTTAAAGTTTGAACTTCAATTTAATGATAAACAACATTTAAGCACTAAAAAATTCATTCTAAAAACTCCGTGTGAAACTGTTTAACTATGCAAACAGAGACAAATTCATAAAAATAATGACAAGATACAACAGGACTGAAAAAGCTCTTGATCAGCAACTCATCTTTGCTGTGGCAGTGAGGATGTGATATATACACATAGGCTTATTTCCCAGTTTTTATTTGTCTCTTACAGCATTGCTGTTGGCTCTGATGGTAGTAATATTTATCTGCTTGGTTTGTTTTTCTTTTTTCCTGAATTGGACAACTGAGTGAATCAAGGACATCTTCTAAAACAAGGAAGGAAACTGATGATCACAGAATCATTAAGGTTGGAAAAGACCTACAAGATCATTGAGTCCCACCTTTGACCAAACACCACCATGCCCACTAAACCATATCACAAAGTGCCACCTCTACTCAGTTTTTGAACACTTCCAAGGATGGTGACTCCACCACTTCCCTAGGCAACATGTTCCAAAGCTTAATCCTTCTTTCAGTAAAGAAATGTTTCCTAATACCCAATGTGAACGTCCCAAGTGATGACTGAGTCTTGCTAACTGTTGGAGTCTGAGACCAATTACTGTTGTGCTCTCATTTCTGTTTCAGTTTGGACTTAGAAATCGAAACATTTTGAATTTAGCTCCAGAATATCCTCATTTCAAATACTCTTATTGTTTCAGAATTTCCACAAAGAGTATATAGTGATTGAAAGCCTTAAGGGCACTTGCATTTTCACAATTTTTAGACTATTTTGTTGGTAAATTGTTTATGTTTATGGAATCTTCCCTCAAACAGTGGGAGCTGGTAAAATGCAGAAGGTTCTCAGGCATCTAAAGTAGATTTATGTGGCATTTATGTTTCTAAATCTAAACAGAGGCTTCAGCAAAGGCTGCTGAGGCCCAAAGCCCCAGGATCTCAGAAGTGGCTTTGTTTGGAGTGCTACAGGTCTTCAGGACATAAGTTCTGGTGTGCACATGCCATGGGTTGTATAGGAATTCAGTGGGCAGGTCAGATGTAGTTACTGCATCTCACCTAGTCTACGGACCCAATATTCCTCCAGCTCTTTTTTGAGAATCTTGGTCCAGGGAGCCTGTTCCTGGAGCGTGGCTGAACCTGGCTCTGAAGCCATATATCTGCAGCATTTCCTTACAAAGCAGCAGCTGAAGGAGAAATGGATGATAGGATGTAGCATAACATGGACAGCTGTGTTAAAAGAAATGACAAGCCTCTCCTCAGCTTTCTAACTGGAGGTGTTTAGAAAAGCTAAAGAGAACTGGGCACCAATGAAGAGCTGCTTTGCTCAGGTGAAGGAAAGTGCACTGTTTCAAAGCATTGTGAGGTGTAAGGTCCCCTTGACTCTCAGGTATGTGAGTCCTTGCATAGCACATGGATTTAGTCAGATTTCTGTGTAGTGTGACAGCTGTGCTAGATCCTGATCTGAGGCTCTCACATTCCTCTGCCTGCTTGGATTCAATCAGAAGCACCAGCCCCTGATATCTAGGCACTTGTAATGGTGGCTGAATTTGCAAATGTGATACTTACTCCCCATTTCCAGCCATGCCTTGGTGACTCACAAGGATAGTTTTGGTCTACGTTATTGATGTAAATCAAGGATAATCTTCCTGGAGTCACTCCAGGATATAATTGTTTCTGAGATAATTAACATTTCCTTCTATGCGTATAAATGATCCGTGCTGGCTCTTGAGTTTGAGGGAGAATTGAACAGCATTGATTTGAAAATAAATAGGGAATTACAAAATTTAAAACATCTTCACTAACCTGCAGCTAGGGAAATAAGGCAATATTTAAAGAATTAAGTTTACACAGATGTGAAGTAACAGTCTTTAATGGGTATCTTAGAAACTAGAAAACTAAACCACTACTAACATGAAGAATAACAAAAGGGAAGGAAAATTGTGGAGATTAAAGCTCCCACTAATGTAAAACATAGTTAGTTGTTACTTTATTTTTTTTCCTTTCTGTGAAAAAAACAGATGATAAGGGATGCAGAGCTAGCTTGTGATCACGCTCATTACTATCTTGTTATCAAAGCAAGAACCAGATGGCATGACCTAGTAAGGGTAAAAAGAATGTTTTCTTTAAATAAATAAGCAGCACTAATAGATTTCAGAACATCATGCAATGTTGATCTTCAGATTCTATAAATATTCAAAGAGACCCTTGCAAAATAGCTCATTAATGATAAAAACTTACTATGTGATTAAAAACAATCCACTGTTTGAATAATACTCAATATTTGCAACATCGATTATGTTGTAGATGTATTACAGTTATTTCTAAAACTTTCTTCATATTTTACTAGTGCTAGTTTTATGTAATGTTTCTGTTGTAAGGGTAGTAATGGGCTCCATCTGAGGCTGTTTGACCACGTGCTGTACACAAACATGGGCCTTCTCCTATACTGACACTCAGTGTTGCCCAGCACAGAGAAGCATTGACTGTGATGCTTACACCATACAAAAAGACTCTCACAAAACTGTCCCATAAATATATTGCCACCTTTCTTAAACTTCTCAAATAGCTGCAATATTTGGGCAACAAATTAGCACGAGTTTAAAAACTAACATAACTGTATACATGAGAAAATAGTACTGCTAATCTCAGTTTACAAGTTGAAAGGTAAAAATAGCAACAAACCCAACCAACCACCAACCAAAACCCAAAGGAAAATCTAGTTCATATTAGACATAGAATGAGATGGAGAGAAAATCTGCAGGTCTGCCATGTTTCAGCCCACAACCTGATCTAGGCCAAGATGTCCTGCTCATTGCAGGGGATTGGACTAGATGACCTTTAAAGGTCCCTCCCCATCCAAACTGTCCTATGATTCTATTATTTTCTTTCACAGTTCCCATTATTTATTAAGCTTTACAGAGATCAAACATTTTGTCAAACTTGTTGGTTCTTGTTAGTGATGATTTCTTTTGCATTCCAGAATTTTCAAGAATTTGACAGTGAAGGAAATAGCACTATACAGCCAAGGGACTTGAAGAAGTTCTTGTTCACATTTGGTATTCCAGTCAGCCTGGAAGAATCGAAGCAGCTTTGGGCAAGGTATGACAACTCTAAATGATTAGTTCTTGCAATAATGCATCTTTTATAGGATTACAGAGCCTTTGGTAGTGCAGCGAATGACAATAGATTACACTGAACAAGAAATCTTTTGTTATCATTGTGACCTCAGATCATGACACTGTGTTATAGGAGGCTATGTCTTATCATACCGAGCTCAGTTAGATCCATCAGTTTCCAATGAATTCAAATACAGGACTTTCCCTTGGCTTCAGTCTTAACTGATCCCTTTAATTTAACATACATTTTCTTCTTGGACAGCAGCTTAGGTCACTGGTTAAATTAACTTCTTTTTCATCAAATTTTTTTATGCACACAAATGCCCACCTCAGCCATGGTGAAAGTCAGTTCCAGATGTCTCAGGTCAGGTGGGAACTGCAGGCAGATCTTCCATCAAGGAGGTCTGTGGAGAGTCCACTTTGCACACCTGTCTAAAGGCACTGCAACCAGCCTGTCCTTTTCAGAGTACTGAATTTACTTACAGTATTTTCAACCTAAATAAAAGCGATTCAGTCAGAAGGAAAATGCTACATACCAAATACATAACAAAAGAAAGTAAGGCAATTTCATGCTGTGTAAAGATTTCAAGTAATATCCTGAAATGTTTTTATAGACAAGTAATTTGTTGTGAAGTGGAGAAAACTTGTCTGCCTTCAACAAAGAGAAGCTGTGCTATAAGCTGTGTTTGCAGTGGCATAGATGTCAGCTGTATGAGACATCATATAAAAAGCTTCCTTCATTACAGGTCTATTTAAAAAAGTAATCATTCTAATATATAGAATCTGAGTGTCTCGCATTTTGGTTTCAAACTGCATGAACTATATAGATTTTTCTTAGCACTGATTCATCTCTGAATTATTTTCTACTCCATTAGATTTTACTTTCCATTCTTATTCCTTATGGATGCCATGGCACATTGAAGACTGTCCTTTTCATGCAGTTATCTGCTGCATAACTTCACTCCCATCAGCCACTCCTTTTATAGAACAGCTAAAATCTCTTATGTGCCTGATATGTCTGTAACTTGAATAAAGGAATTAGAGTGAAGCTGAGGCTAAATTAGGCACTACCATGCATTGAAGCACTAGCAGGGGGAGAAACTGCAGAGGAAAAAGCCTATGGAAGGATTTACACCTAAGAAAATATGAAAAGTGTTTATGAAGCTAAGCCTATGTTTCTGCAGGATGATTACAATTCTGAGCATCTCAGACTTGTGTAACCAGTTTGAGCCTCTTGAGACTGGATTTTTAGGAGACCAGTTCTCTGCATCTCAACCAGACACTGAAAGGCTGCAGTACTGAGAGCTAGAGAGTATTCCTGACAATTTGGTCCTCAGGGTAGTATTTTTAGAATCGACTCTCTGATTACAATGCTCAAACCCTATCTTTCGACTCTCATATAAAGTCACTCATTCATTCTCAGTGTGGTATGGCACCTCTGTGAGGAAGGGTAGTCAGTGAGATTTAAGCTGTTAAGTCACTTAAGGACATCTGTAACGCTTTTCTATGGGGAACACATGAATATTTAAAAAGAGCATTTCTTTCTCAAGGTGTGATACAGATGCAAAAGGATATCGTACTCGCCAAGAATTTTTAAGACACTGGGAATAGAGTTTGAGTCCACTGACACAGGTTCAGCTGACACATGGCAGAAGACAGCTATGCACACTTGTAGACACATTATAATAATCAACAAAAGAAGCATTCAAAGCTGGAAGAGCAACAAAAATAGCAAACTAAAGCTCTGCATGTAAAAGAAATTAAAAATCAGACCAAGTAAGTTATTTATGAGCTTAGCATATAACTTTCAATGTTTGTGTTTAGTTTGTTAAGATGACACTGTGTGCAATACAAATATAATTTTACCAAAAAAGACTCTGAAAAGGAGTCTCGGAAGGTATTGGACCAAGCTTATCCATAGTGTTATTCCCTTGATTTGCTGGAGACAAGCCGAGCTCAGAGTGCACTGTGAGACTTCTTTTATAGATATTCTCCATGGCTTATATTTCTTACTTTACAGATCTTGTGGCAGCATCTATACCAACAAATCAGAATGTCCAGAGACATTCCCAGACTGTCATCTATGCTGTTAGACTGTCAACACAGTCCTTGCCATGCTTTGGCCTGTGTCAGCTAATGCTTTCTCTCATCACTCCCAGCACAGTTTGGGAGCAAGAATGCTTCAAGGACTGTTCCTAATAGGCAGTTTGCAGGCAGCTGCTCCCTCTCAGCTGCGAAGAAGGTTCACTAGCAGAGATGTGCCAGCTGGCCCTTGTGTCCAGAGCACTCCCTGGCCTGTCTGTTGGTACCATCTCGGCTTGTGGTTCCAGCCCTAACACTGCTATCAGCTCAGACTGAGAAGAGCAAGTGCAGTTTCATCACCCTGGATGAAACTTGCCCTGGATCACACTGCCTCAGGCAATGTTGACTGAGGCCTATCTGATTATGCTCTACAGGGGCTTTTCTTGCAGATGGACTGGGTGGGCATGTGGGACACCGTGGTCCCGTATCATACCCTGTCCCTTGAATGAGGGCCAAGTAGCAATCACAACCCTCTAGCAGCTAGTTAAATTGCTAGTAAATGGCTTTGTAGATGCAGCAAAACCAGCTTTGACAAGGATGGACCCTGGCTCCATATGACAGAAATAAGTATCTTGTCTCTGAGCAAGACAGGTCTGTGTCTGAAACAAAATCAACACTCGCAGAGTTACTAGGTCATTGCTCCTGAGAAGAGCATTTGACAAACAAATGACAAAATGATACCCTATTTGGAGTGGAGTCTAATGATCCATGCTTGCCCTAGTGAGTCAGCAGTGATTAGCCTGCTGCTGCTCATGCTGCTGCTACAGGATTCCTGCACCTGGCAGCATATTGAGGCAGCAGGAGAATCCTCTGCTCCAGTACAGTGCTGCTAAACTTTGTATTTCCAGGTTGTGGATAGACACCACCATGACAGATGCTTATCATGTTTTCTGCTTGTGCTTTCACTTTTCTCCTGAAATTTTTTATTTTTTATTTTTTATTTAGGAGTATAAACCCTCAGGAGCAAAACCCATGGAAAAAACATACCCTGAAGAGCACAGATTTGCTTTCTTTTCTGCTTGGAAAGTGTCTGGAAGTTGTAGAAACTAATAAATTATTATTGATAAGAATGATAATTCCCCATGACATTGTTGGTAAAGTTGATATGCTCATAAACAGAGAAGAGCAGCCTTGTCTTGCAGATAAAGAGGCAGCTTGGGAAATCAGCAGACAAAAACCCCCACAAACACAGAGAGAAGCCTGTAAGCTAAAGCTTTTGCCTTTTTACCCTGCTTTTTTAAATTCTGTTTTTCAGTATCCCAAATAGGCTGAAGGAATAAGAGGAAAACTGTCCTTTCTTTTCAGCATCACTTCTCTCCCACCTGCATTGCAGCTCTCTGGCATAAACTGCACTTATGACACCCACAGGTATCACCGAGCATTCCACCTGTAAAAAATTGTATATTATAGAGCAGAGATGGCGATGCAGTGACTGTGTTGTAGGCATTGCTTATGACTGCATTTGTAACTGTCTGATGTGAAACTGTGGCCCTGACTGCCTCATCCTGAACCATTCCACTCTATTTGTTGTACCAGCTCATTGTGTCTAGTCTTACTTGGATGAAGAGCTCTTTTGGTCAGGAGCCTTCAATTTCTTTCCTATTAGTGCAATGCTAAGTGCAAGGCAGCCCTGCCTCCAGTGTTATAAATAAGAAGCAGCTCTGCAAGGCAGGAAGATGCTGTGCTGCAAGCAGAAATTATGCAGTGTGTCTCAAAGATGCAAATACTCATCCTGAAGCAGCTGGAGAGTAATTAAATCAATGGAGAAGACATGCCGGGTAAAAATAAAATAGACGTGATGTGACATGCTGGCAGGTCCACATCTTTCAGAATTCTTTACTTTTGAGAACCTACTGTAACAGCTATGTATAGAACTATGCATGTGGCAACTCTACACACAAATACATACATAGGAGTGCATAGCGATTACTTAACCATACTTTGGAGGAAGCAAAAATTGGGGACTGGGTCACATATGACTGGATGCAGTTACTTGCTAGCACCTGGACTCTTTCTGGTTGAGGTAGAGCAGCCTTCTAATAGATGGATGTAGGATATTCTGACCCTGCACTGGGGCCATCTCGTCCTGGGCAATGACAGGGTTTGGTTTAAACCTGCAGAAGGGACTTTCATATCCCTTTCCAAAATCACATTCTAATTATTTGTTACATTCTGTCTTTCTTGATTTATATATATAGAGGATGCCAGTACTGATTTTAATATTTTGAAATTTCTGGCATTTACAGCTTCATCTGGAAATGAGTTCACAGGTTAATCACTCATGGTCTGCAAAAGTATGTCTTGTTATTGATTATTGTCACCTTTCAGTTCCACTGAATGTTCTTTTTGCCTCCCACACTTCCTCACCCACCTCTTGGACAGTGGGAGCAGTCCTGTGCTAGCAGATCCTGTCTGACTTTCTCTCTTGGAAAGCTGGAAGTGCAAGCAGAGTTGAATCCAGACCTCTGAACTTCTCAGATTTCACGTAAGGCCCTGGAAAGCCATAAATGACTCTTCAGATGGAATCATTGTCCAGCGGATGAAATCCATCTGTGTGGTGGCTGTGAAGGCAGTGATCCAGCCAAGTGTCAACCTTCTGCTCCAGGGCCATGTAAGACAGCTGAGATACAAGAGGCACAGGTGGGTACCATGTCCTCTTACTGTAAAGGTCAGTGTAAGATCAGCTCTTGGTGAAGAAAACAGATGCAGTGGCTGCCAAACCAAACCATGGTGTTCCATGTGGGTCTCAGCCCACACTTCATTTTCAATGAATTGGAAAACTGATGCCTTTCACCTGTCAAATTCAGACTGGGAGGAGGTATTTGCTTAAGGTGTGAATTTGCTGTTTATAGGACCCACTTCACAGCAGCATCCACTCCCCATTCTGTGATCTTGCATAAGCCCTCTCATTTTTCCTTGCCCAGTGGCTGCATCCAGACTGTGTCCTTACTTCTGGCTTACTGCAAGGGCTGTGAACCTCACCCTAATGCTTTGGAGCAGTTTCAGTGCCCTGTGATTACACACTGTGAGGCAGAAAAAAGCTGTGGACATCTTACAATTCAAATCATACTGCTGTGCACTTTTTTTTTCCCTTTTGCTTTTGTTGTAACTCACAGGAACAAATCGCCCAAATTAGAAACAGACATTGAACAGTGGCTCTCCAGCTCTTCAAGAAAAATACAAAACACTTGCAAGAAAATATTATTTTTTTGGTAATGTAACTTGATCTGTGGTTTTAATCCTCATTTTTTCCGTGCACATATTTACTTCTGTAAGTGGAATAATTAACACCTGGAAATCTTTTATTAGTCCAAAATATGTTGAATGCTTTAATTTTCCAAAAATATGAATCTCAATATCTCAGGCTGTACTTTGGCTGGGGAGATTTAAGTGGCAGATGACAGTAGTGATAAAAGGTGGCACATACAGTTGAAAAGAGTTCCAGAATTTTCTGCAATGAGGGTGCAGTGTGAACCTTCCAAGCCCACCCTTGCAAGATGGAAGGAGCACTGCTAAATAGACCTCCAGGGCTGACATAGATCAACCTCCCACTGAAATCACAAACTGTCCTTAGGGTGGTCAGCTGGTTTTGGCTTTTAAGTTGCTCACTGGGCCTCAGTACCCATCCTCCTCCACTTTGCTGTAAAGCTGTTGGTTTTAAGCTGTGGCATGTTAACTCAAAGAAAAGCAAACCCTCTGTCAGGAGATTTTAGATTTGTGTCTCTGCTGAAAAGTCTGTAGGCTTCTGAACATAATAAAAGTTAAAACTCAAGATGTAATTAGCAGATGTTGGATCTCTAGGGTCTCATATCTAAGAGGAGGCTGAACGAGTCTAAGCTGGTTAGTCAGTAATTAGATACATGGAGATTCAAGAGAGTAAAGCCAGCTTGAGTGCAATGCAAGTGCACTCTGACTGCTGTGCACCCTCTGCAGCATTCTACCATGCTCTTTCCAATACAAGTCTTGCTGGGAGTGTAAACCAAGTGCCACATGGTAACAGGAGTAGATGTGAAAGAGAGGAACGAATTAAGTAGAAAAAAAAAGATCTGAAAGTGAGCGAAAAAGTGATAGTTCTTTAGGGACTTTCAGAGACTCTAAAACACCCTGGCAATATTGCAGTTTCCTTGAAAAGACTCACATCATGCTTTGAAACATATATACAGTGGCTAGATTAATCATAAGGAAGCTCACAACTATTTTCTGGAATATTGCAGGAGCAGGAGCTATCAAAGTTTTTAATGGCATGAAACCAAGCCAGGGTGAGAGGGCAATCCATGCAGCTACAGAAAGTAAGTTGAAGGAATATTGCACTCCCAAGGAAACTTGAACTTTTGAAAGACACAGGTTTAATATAAGAATGCAGAAGGAATCCTTTGAAGAATTTTTAGCTGATCTTAAAATAACGGATCAGTCAAGTAGCTGTGACATTTCAGAGATTCAATTTTAAGGGATCAGATCAAAGATCCAAAGATATAGAAAAGATCCCAGGAAGGCAGGATCTGAAAAAAACTAAAAAAAGTAAGATAGAAAAATCTGTTTAGTCAAGCTAGGACAGTCATAAGGACAATATGGAAACACCAGAAGGGGAAAAGGACATGATGTCTGTCAGGAAAAGAAACTAGGAAAGTTTTACAGAGAATCTTCAGAGCTATCTGCAAGTAGCCAAAGTGAAATATGTAAAAATTCATAGATTCCCATTATGTTCAGGAGTCTTCAGAGCTATCTGCAAGTAGCCAAACTGAAATATGTGAAAATTCATAGATTCCCATTTAGAAATTCTGAAGCAGCTATAGGAAACATGGTTATTTTGCAAGACCTTGCAACTGGAAAAGCAGAAGCAAAAGAGAATACTCTGCATACCCCCAGATCTATGTGATGGTGCACAAACCAGCACCACTACAAAATATCACAGAGAGATGCTGTGCAAAAGCTGTACAAGTGGGCTGAAGACTAAAAATAAACAACCTCTAAATTAAAAACTGGTGTCCAGTCAATGTTACCTCCAAAACCACTGTAAAATATGTGGCTCAGGAATCTCTACATATGAAGAAAGACTATTGAAACTAAGGGTGTCTACCAAAATCTAATTTGTACCAAAAGAGTGTATAAACTTAAACTGAAAAGTGAAGATAAACCAAGTAGTTTAAATTCCTAGGCAGAAATTTTGTCTAAAATACGATTAGCTCTGGGCTTGGTTGAAGCATTGAGGCTGATGAAGGCTCCATAAACACAGGAGATCACTACTCAGAAATCTTTAGTGTCAGAAATAAAGTAGACAGCGAATACAGAGCTGTATTTTCACAGGAATGTGTGCTGTTTGCTGTGTGCTCTCTCACAACCAGCAAGAGAGAAGCTCATAAAGGAGCTACATTATGTAGAAGTAACGGTGGGAAGTTTAAAATGAGGCAATTAGCACAGCAAGATCAAAAGACAAGTCGCTGAGTTTGTTCTTGCATGCAATGGGACCAAGTATATGTTTCAGGACAGACACTGTCTTGTAAAAGATACTTTCAGGTAAAAGGACTGCATACATCTTTACAACTATGAATTATTTTTTACAAAAATTGCAAATTCAGATTGTTCTGCTGGATCTGAGCAAATTTCTTTGCATGACTGGTGTTTAATGTTCACATTTTTAGACCACTGTACAAGAGATTCTGCTTTCAAAGATTTCCTTTAGGCTTGAAGTCCATTCTTGAGTTTTCACAGGGAAGGGTAGGAAAAGTCTACTCTGAGGCAACTCTGGCTGCTTAAACTGAAGATGTCAAGTGGAGAGAAACCAGTAGAGAATCTGAATAAAGCATCTGAGGGCCTGAGAAGTAGGATTAGACAAAAATGCAAATGTAAGGGCAGAGAAATATCATAAAAGATTAACTGTCAACAAGATAAAACAGAGTCATTACAAATCTGCTATCCACAAAGATAACAAGGGTGTCCAGAGGCCAGTTTGTACCTGAAAGCTACGTGACAGTTCCTTTCACATGGGTGATCTGTGCAAGCAGCTTTTGAGTTACTACACAAAATGGGCATACTGGGCTGTAAATCTGGGAAAAGAATTCCCAAATTAAAGGCATTAATAAAGACAGCTCCTGGCCTTACATATATTGGCACTTGAAGACAGATAAAGTGTTCAAAAGATGGCTTACAGGCAATATTATTAAAAAAAGAAAATCAATGGAAATGTGTGGCCTGTGTTTCTAGGACACTTGTCAAAACCACGACTGGAGGCACAGAGCGAGAGAGCAAAGCTCTGACTCTCACAAGTGTGTGGCATTTCTATAATCAGCAGAGCTCTGGCTCTAGCTCTGACTATACAGATCGATAAACAAATATGTGACATTTCTTAAAATCAGAGAGCAGAGCTGAGACAAACCACTTTGCAGGCAAAAGAAAGACCAGCTTCAGAATATAAAAACAGTGGGACTTTTAGTGTTTTGGAGGGTTTTTTTTAGGTAAAACCATTCAGTTTGGTGAAAAAGTTTAAGTTAGAAAAATAATTACTGATCAAAGACATACTTTCTAGAGCATTCAAGAAGTCTGCTCTTGAAAACTACACAATGACATACATACCTGGACATACAGTTTAATAAAAGTATTATCCTGTTTGAGAAAAAAGTGGGTAAATTTGGTGAAGAGAGCACAGTGCCTCAAGTTCTGAAGATTATGACCTGTTGGGTAGCAATGCATTGCATACCAAGCCCATATGACCAGTCAGATCAGAGTGTGTCTCACAGAGTACAGGAGTACAGGACACTCACAAAGCTGCTGCAAAACATGAAAGAAAAGACCATATGTTGATATATCTGAAACTTCTGTAAGTATCTGACTCAGGAATTATGCTGAAATTATATTTGGATTGAATTTAACGTGAGTACCTGTTACGGCCTACATTTATGCTCTACATTTATGCTCTATTTGTTTGGCTATGGAATCCTACAAAATTTGTCCAGCCCTGTTCATCAGCTCAGACCTGAAATGATTTGTGAGGACTGAAGGATATCCAGATATCCAAATATGACATTGAGCTGAGTTAAAACTGTTAAAAGACGGTTCAAGCAAGCTGTGAAGCTGAGAAGTGATCCATACTTTCAACTGAACTTGAGAAAAACATTGAAAAATGGTTTCTTGCCAGCTGAAAGTTGGTTAAGCAGAGAGTTAGTCCATATACAGTGGAAGGTACAATGGATCTGAAGCATATAATAAATTGCTAACAACACACCTAAGTCACACCATGATTCAGATTTTTTTTTAAGGAAGGTGATATTGTTCACATGCACAATGGTGTTTCCTGGACCCTGAGGGTTATGGGGAAATTGCTCTTTGTTCATATGAAGAGCAAACTCCAAAAGGATGGATTCTTAGGAGAAACAATCGGCAAGGAAAATGTATTTTCTTGTAAAGGCTGAACTGAGCTTACAGCTTCTTGAAAACAAATGGAAAACCAAGGATTCTGCAATGCTGTGAGAGGACAAACAGCCCCAGTAACTGTAACTGAGACCAGACTTCTCTGAGGAGATCCAGGAGACTTTGTAGAGATCTGAAAAGGCTTACTGAGTATTGCAAAAACATGTGAAATTTGACACGTCCTGTGTTAGCCTTTTAACAACTCATTGCATGGTGTTCATACAAAGGAGAAAATATAAGGAGCAGAGTGAACTGGTCTGAGCTGTTGGATCCACAGACAGGCTTGGTGAGAGGCTGAGGCAATGAATCATGCCTAGTTGTGTGGGTTGTGCTGTTGAGTTGTGCTCTCACTGTAATAAGCCTTTTATACTACAAATGCTGTCTTTTTAAAGAGCCCAACCTCCATGCTTGGTACCCAAGATCTGCCAGAAAGGGCAGTCCCAAAGCAAATGGAGTGAGGCTGTAGGTATTAAGCCAGCCAAACATTTTTGCCATAAAGGTAGCACCTTCTAAGTGCTGAATATATGTAGACAATTTATGTATACTGGTCATCTACATCAAGACATAATTCACAACTATTTTAATTAACATTAATCTTGAGCCACTTAAAGACTAGGTTGAATGCATGAAGAATGAGTTTGTGTCTGCCTTATCCTCTTGAATTAAATTGTGGAGAGGTTTTTGATTGGGTCAATATGCAGAGAATCATATTGCTTGGGTTTCTAAAGTTTGATCAAAACCCTAATGTCAGTGAAATGTAAATAACAAAATGAAGTGGGAGGAAAAGTCAAGACTTTGAGGCCTGAATTCAATCACGTGTAAGAAATGATATCTCAGGGAGCTTTTAAGGTGCTGAAGTCCACATGAATCAGCAGCACTGCACATCTTCCCTTAGGCATGGATCAGGCCCTGCACTACTCCAGGTTTTGGTCAGGTCTAACTGGGTTTATTGAAATAGTTGTCTTTCTGTGTCAAAATTTCAGGAGCCTCAATAGGAGAGAGTTATGCTGCCAAACCTTTATGATTTTAATGGCTGTCTTAAACATTTTGTAACTCTAATCAAGACAGACTTTAAAAGAGAGAACTATG
Organism: Acanthisitta chloris; assembly: GCF_000695815.1. Classification (NCBI taxonomy): domain Eukaryota; kingdom Metazoa; phylum Chordata; class Aves; order Passeriformes; family Acanthisittidae; genus Acanthisitta; species Acanthisitta chloris. The sequence goes on along the minus strand of NW_008659833.1, from coordinate 108,469 downwards.
TTTTGCATCTGCAGTTCTGAAAGAGTAACAATTTAATCTCCCAAGTAGCATTTCTTTACAACAGGAGGCTTAAGCCATGCAATTCCATGTGCAAATTAAATGGGGGGGGTGGGGTTTGAGGTTTATTTGTGTAGAATTTGGCAGCCTTTGAATAAATTTTATGAACTTAACACACACAAATAAGCTCAAAATCTTTTCCTGCCCCTCCACCCCTATTTTGTATATTTGTTTGTATCCTTTTAGCTGATTTAACAAAGGAGCTAAAATAAACATCTGCTGTCTTTCAGGGATAAATTTAGGGATTACTTCCAAGATTTCAATAACGCCTTTCATAAAGTGGGTAAAAATAGAGATGACTATGTAACAAAATGTGGCCTGCAGAGGACACTACAAGAATTCAACTGTCACCTTGATGATGATTCAGCAGTCTTCTAAACAGGTTTGTGTGATTATCTCCTAAGGACCTCTTTGGTTACACCCACCAAAGCCTATAAGATTCTCCTGCGTGTTAAGTTTATAAGAAACTCTGTTAAAACTAATGGGGATACCTACAGTCTTAAAACTGCATATGTGTGGGAAATATTTCAACACAATGAATTGATTTTGCAGGCAACAAGAGTGAAATGGCTTATTCCATAAAAAAAAAAAAAAAAAAAGTGAGCTTTGAGTATGTGTTCCTGTTTGCTGGGTTGTTTTATTTATTTATTTTTGGTTTAATAGAGCAAGTGTGTGAAACAGATCTTGTTCAAAAGAGAAACCAGGTCATAAACCAGCAATAATTTTCAAATGATCCAGTGCTGCTGCTGTGACAAACTATGCTTTTAATTCCCTATATTAATATGAATAAGAAGAAAAATCTCCATTGTAGAGGCTGAAGAACACAAAGGACCTGCTCCAACATTAAGTACTGCAGTTCTCTGCACCAAACAGTCCCCCAAAGGTCATATGCCTGGCAGCACTGGGTTTTGTTCTCCAGAGCCTGCCAGACCAGACTCTTTTTTGAAATAAAATTAACAAAGTCTTTTCGCAGTTCACCTTTAATTGGGTGATCAACTTTTTATGAATTGAAACCTTAATAGGAATCTGCTGCTTGTTTCTTTCTCAAAGACCTCTTGATGATAAACACCTCCATTCATTGTAATTTTGTGCAGATTATTCCTTTCTTGATCCAAAATAGTCTTTTCTAAATAATACAGAGTAGATTAGCATATGCATTTAGTTTTATTACTAAAATTTTAATGCCCACTTGGCAATTTATTTCTCTGCTGAAATGGTGTTGATTATTTCCTTTTCCACACACTGTCTCCAATATTGGAGCCAGCTTGACACGGGTAGTATGTGGGAGTGCTGTGCAGCTGCAAGATGCAAAATCAGGGCTCTTGAATGTTTTTTTTCTTACTAGCAGATATGGGGTCTATAGTTAATTTCTTTTCCAGCCTGTTTTATAAAGCTTCCTCTTTGTTTTACTGGCTCTCCCCATTAATTAGACATTCTTGTAACTGGATATTCTGGTGATTGGTAGCTGAGGCATTGGTCCCCCATGATTTACTGTGGAAACAGATGATAAAAGTGTGTTACAGTAATTCAGTTTTAAACAAGCAAATCAGAGTTGTGTGGTGGGGCCATCTCCTCTGTCAAGTCTTGGCTCTCTAGGACTTGCTTTGACCATAATTCTAGCCAAAAAAAGCTGAATGAGAGACTAAAACAAAGTCCAGACTTTCACCTGCAGCAAAGGAATTGTCTAATACATGTGTGTAAAGAATTTTTAGTTCTGATAGTTGGCTAAAAAATTATTAAAGTCTATTAAAAAGCTCTCCATAGATGGTAGCTCTGAGGTCAATCAATATTTCCATGGGAGCCAATGGATCTGTATCAAAAACACCTGGTTTATATTGTGGTCTGGAGACAATCTGGTGATCTCTCAGCAGTAGGAAATTCCACTGACTGCACTGGCTTAATAGTGGGTAAGTGAGAGCTGAGAAAGCCCCTGCTACTGTACCCCTTGTGGTGATGAACTCAAAAGCTCATTAGACTTATTTGGAGTCCTTGTTTAAAATCTATCAGGTGTCTTTTCATTAAGTGATCACAAGTCACAGGACATCAGAGGAAAGTAGCTGTTCATTTAATGGTTAGTGATATTCATCTTGTCTTAATTTTTCATGTTAAATAACTTTTTTCTAGTCACGTATTTTCTGTGTGTGTTAAGCTTGCCTTAATTTCAGTCTTTCTATGGTAAAACATCTTTGAATAAAAATTAATTTAGTTTGGTAACAAAATCCTCTGCAAAAAAAATTCCCAAATCGTATGCAAGAGCTCAGGATTCCCCATGCTGATACTTGATGCAAAAATATATTCACTGTTGTTACCTGCAGCTATCTGTAGTCAGCTCTGTAACCCACTCAATTTCCAGTGTGACAGAACATGAAATTCTCCAGTGTCTGTGATCCAGCAGATGTTTCAGCTGACAGACAGAAATTCAGCAAGCTGTGAGTGCAGAGCCTGTGGGCTGAGCTCCCAGGTAGAGGTTGACCACAAACGATCAGAAGAGAAAGCCTCACTGGGTAATGCATGTCACGAGGCACCAGCAGCAGCTGCAGGGCCAAATGTACCAGCCCTCTGTGCAGCTCTGTGGACACCCCAAGGGGGAAGTGCCAGTGCCTGAGATCGTGAGGCTGAGTCCTGCCAAGAGTGTGTAAAATAATCCTTTAGTGGCCTGACACAGCCATGCAAAGTGAAGTGCAGGTTAAGAGGGAAGGAGAATAATTATATGGAACAAAGTTTGGTTACTTCCCACGTGACAGATCATGAGTGAGTATAGACCAGTGCTGGTACATCCATGAAATGTATCATGGAGAGGTACTGGATGTCCTAGCTTGTGTCTGGTAACAGCTTACCAGGCTGTATGTGGTTCTGTTTCTTTCTCTCAGAACTGTAATGATCATGACATGTTGAGAGGATTAAGTAGCACTTCAGCATCTGTGAGCACAAGGTATTTTTGTGAAGCTGAAAGCCAAGGGAAAGTACCAGGCACTTAGCACAATGAGTAACTATTCCTCAACAGAGTTTACTAGATTGTGTTTACACTGTGATGTGAAAAAGAGCTTCAAGGACAAGGTTGGGAGCCTACATGTCCTCAGCCACTTGGAGGTGGTGAGCTCAGCAGTAGATGGTGTTCAAAATACTTTGCTGTGTTTAAAAAACACAAAGTTAATGCTGATGGACTAGAAGGTCATGCACTTGGGCCTAGGCTAAAGCAGATCTCCTCTTGAGCATCTGGAGGTTGGCCTGGATCTGCATCTGAGAATGTGGTTGCTTTTAAATGACAGGATGGGTGACAGACCTGGAGAAAGAGTTTGGGCTGGAACTAACAAGGTTTGCACACTGACACCATAAGCATATCCTGAAGTGCTGCTGCAGTACAAATAATACATCATAATAATTAATCAGTTCAGACAACAGTGAGATAATGACTTAAAATCATTGATAACTCATTCAGTGTTTTCCCCTTAGCTTAAGAATCAGCATTCATGACAGTGAGCTTTCTTATTTTGATTTCCTGAGAGCAATTGTTGATGGCAGAGCATCTGAACACCAGCAGAAACAAAAGCAGGCTGCAGCACCTGCAAGCTTTGCAGTGCTCAGCTTAGAATCAACCCTAATTAAGAAAACAGAAATAGTTGCATCATCTTATGATTTGTTGTACGAGGCAAGTTTCATGTGGCCACCACACCTTACTGAATGTCTATTTTTTTCTGCCTGGCTGTGGACTACCACAAAGGCTTTAAAATATTTCTGCTATTAATTGAATGCTACCAACTACCTTGGCCTATGTAGAAATAGCATCTTCTGACAACTACAGCCTTCTTAATTGATCATATTCTGGTAATTCCACAAAACAAGCATATCAAATCAGGCCTAGAGGTTTTGTGAAGGTAAGATTTGGAAAGGAAAAAGCAAATTATCAGAAAATATCTTCTCCAAACCCCTTTTTCTCCCCTTGTCTGCAAATTGTGTCCCAAGCATGTAAATATCACATATTTCAAATAGCTCTGTTGAGTTTCCTAAGCTGAGACTTGTTATAAGTAGATATAACGTGCTACTGCAGGCAGGCATTACAGTTTTATCAGATGAAAGGAGCATGTAGCAACTGAGGATAAAGACATATGATCAGATGTGAGCATATTATAGTGGTTGCAGAAGTTAGCACCTGTCACCTGGGGCTCTGCAAGTATTTGCATTTATGCTCTTGGCCACTTCTGATTCTGACACAGACAGATAAGGTGCATTAGCTGCCAAGCAGCAGATTTCCTGGTTTTCCCACCTGTAAAATGAGAACAATAAAAATAACCACCTCTCTCTAGAATTTTGAAAGCTCCACATGAAAAAATGTTGTATGTTAAGTAGTCTTAGACTTGTGTCAGAGTCTACTGAAATGCAGCAGCCTCTACAGTAAATAATTCTTGATACCACAGTAATATTGTTTTCAAGCACAGGAAAGAATAATCAAAAAGACCTTGAAGGAAACACTGTTATCACAAAGTACTCTAAAGCCATATCATCTGCACCTGCAGTTTCAGGCCCAGTTTAAGCTCATGGTTTTCCAGGCAGGCTTTTGCCTGCAGAGCTGGTCTCACTATCCCTGTATGCCCAGCAATGTGGTCTGCCTTGTGTCAAAACCAGTACTTGTCTTCTGGCCTAATCAACCTCACAAAGCCCTAATCAGCTGTGTGTGGCCATGAGAGATCTGCAGCCTGCACAAGGGAGGGAAGGGGCACAGTGGCTGGAAGACAATGGGGTTAGAAATTCCCTGTCATCAATGGCTTCATTTCTGAAATCTCGACCTGTGGCTCTGCCCTGCAGTTGGAAGTAACACAGGCTTCCAACAAACACATCACTAGGGATGCCACTGCTGCCAGCACCCAAAAAAAGAGTAGTACTATGGAAGATCCTGTTTCTTTACAGAAATCTCTCTTCACAATATCTGGAGACTCCTGTAATGTTTGTAAACTTACTTGGGCCACGTTGCCACAACATTGACCCACAACAAGTTGGCTCACAGCTTTTCTAGGTGTTGGTATTTCTGTCACTGTTTGAACTACTCTCTTGCATGTCTCCTGCTGCAACTGTTTCCTCATCTGTTTCCCCTGGGAGACCTGTGGAAAAATCCCACAGGGAATAGGCAGGGAATTTTGTGCAAGGCAGGATGAGAAGACAGCAAGTAAAGCCTTCAGGATGAGGTGAAGCTAATGAGGATGAAGAATTATTGAGTCCTTTACAGAGTAGAAAACAAAACAAACAAACTTGCCCCACCAAGCACGATCAGGGGGGAGGGGGGCAAATTAAATATGCTCAGGTGGGTTAAATTAAATATAATTTAATGTAAATTATTTCAGGCATCCTTATAATATTTATGTTTGTTTCCTCTCTTGTTTCCTCTTAAATTAAATATAATTTAATGTAAATTATTTCAGGCATCCTTATAATATTTATGTTTGTTTCCTCTCTTGTCTTAAGCACTATCTTTTCTGGAATGTTTGGAAACTTGTTATAATACCTTTTAGCTTTTACTGCAGGTTGTTGTTTATTTCCATATTTATATTTACATGTGGCACAGAACTACAGACTAGTTTTGGCTTATTTCAACAACTGCATCTCATTTTTAAAAGAAAAAAGTCGAACTAAGTAGAGTTCTGAGAAAGGTGTTTTGTTTCTTCATGCATAAAATACCTGCAATTAAAAGGCATATGGATCTCAGGTATTTCCATGTGAACTGTTAAATGGCTGATAAACAAAAAGACTTCACTTATGGAATGTCTAGGTTTGTTTAAATAATGTGAGTTCTTGCTTCTCAGGCATTTTCTCTGTTTGTTAAGGAAGACACTGGAGTAAATAAAGCACTGGAATTTCATCAAGTACTTGACCATTTCTCCTTTACATTACCAGACAAGCAGTTCAGGCTCCTTCTCAAGAACCTTAACCTTTGTGAGTATTTCACAGTACACTGGGAAGTTTTCCTGAAAAATATAAACATAAAATATAGACATCAAAAGAGCTACCAAGATATAATCTATTTCTTGAAAAGATATGCTCCAATGTGTTAGCAATGACTGACTAGCTAAGCACACAAAATTCACATCTTTTGACTTCTGTTTAACTCCACAAAGTCTTTATTCTCTTACAAACTGGTCTAAGAAGTGAAGTCTTACACTCACACACAGCAAGCTTGCCCCAAGTGGGTGATGTAGGACATGGGATATACAAATATGTCCAATGACCTCTCTAGATAGACTGGCAGGGGCTGGATGGAAAAATGAGTGGACTGGGAAGCTCACCAGGTTCTTGGTGCCAAACTAGAATAGTAGAGTAGATGTAGCAGAAAGGTCAAATACAGAATTAGTCAAATACAGAGAAAATCTTGACTGCAGTCATGGAATCTTCTGATGCTCTGAATATGCATGTTGCAACAGTTCAAACTAGAGCTGCCACTTCTCTGTGACAGAGGTTAGTGTCAACAGTCCCTCACTTGGTGCAGACTGCAGGAACAGATCCTCCAGTTCACAATCACATCACATAATCACACTGCTATCAGTGCAGCAATCCTTACAGTGTTTGCAAATAACAGGAACATTATCAAAAGATGGAAGTAAAAGAAGACTCTTATTTATTTTCACAGTCTTTTCCTCTGGCTTTTCCCCTCTTAGCCTGCCTTGCCCAGCAGGAAGAAGGTATAAAGTAGATCTGAGGCTCCAGAGGTCCAAATGACATTACCTTACAGCTCATTTCTGAACTTGGCTAAGGATATGAATGCTGGTTACTAGCTGGATAAAAAGCAGTTTAAAAGAAAATAAAAATATTAACTTGCAGCTTACGTTCTAAGAAAGAACCATGTTTCATTTTCAAAAGATAATATGCTCAAAGCACAAATAAAATGAGAAAAATAATCATCATCATCATCCAATGGCAAACTGTATAAAAAGCCTACCTCTCTATTGCCATGGCAATAATAGAATGTTGTGCTAAACAAACCTGTATGGAGCTATATGGTGATTAAATCTTCTGTCATAAAGTAGAAGCTGGAAAACCAGCAAGATCTATCTCAGCCTCTCAAGTCCTGAGTCAAAGTCTGTCAGGCATCAAATTATTGCAGGGCTTGAGCACTGCACGAGAGAAGGAGGAGGAGGAGGGACCACAGATTTCAAATGAAGGATGACCCATAAACAGCTCCAAACGTTTGTAATGTGCTTCCAAACGTTAGGAATGTGTTACAGGCCTGTGTAGCTGGCTAGAGACTTTGCCTGTGCATGTCAGTTAGCAATAGGCATCATTGCACCAAAGTGCTTATTGTAAGTGTAGCTTTATTAAAATTTTTATAAGGTTGCTTGAATGTATTTTATTCTCTGTAAATTTAGCATTAATATTTATAGTAGTGCAACTGTTACTTTGTCCTTAGTAGCAAGACAACATTTAATAACAGTTATTTAAAAAATAGTTGGGGATTTAAAAATATTTAGTTTATAGAAATTAAAATTCAGTCTTAACATATAATAGATTGCATGGTTCTCTTGTGTGAAACAGTGGAATGCTTTGTATAGGTTAGAAAATGCCACATTTCCCCCTTTCTTGCTTTTATGCTGATATAAAAACAGTAAGCTTCAACTGAGTCATAGCAGCACAAAGACCAATTGTGTGAACTATAACATAGATGTATAATTATTTTAAGAATGTATTTGTGTGCTGTAATATTGACCCACCTTTCCTGTCACTTTTAGAGTAGCTAGCTGCATGTGTTAGGGAAGGCTATGAAGTCTTCTCCTCCTTTGTAGGTGTTAAGTGTCCTTAACAACTTGTCAAGCTGCAGGATTCCTGAGGTCAAACTCCACAAGAGTGTGTTTAACATGAAGTCTCTTTAGCAGTTAGTCCTCCAAGACCTCAGCAAAAAAATAAGGTACCTCCACATCTTTCAAGAGGTAGTCAGTCTATGACAGGACTGGACCCTGTACTACTTTTCAAAATATTGAGCAGTTTGTTGTGCTGTGTTAGAGGTAGAAGGGATAAATCCATCATTAAAATCCAAAATTAATTCACAAGGGAACATTTTTGAAAAGACAAAGCAAATACAAACCAGGTTTGCCGCGCTGGTTCAGCTTTCCAGATGCTCTCAAATCTTTTGTTTTCATTTTGGGTTTAACCCAAAATTTCCCACAGCTCTACAATTTCATCCCACCCTGGTTCACACATATTCCTGGGCTCCTGTGCAGGTTGTGAGAGAAGGCTGGTGGTTAAATTATTTGCTTCATCCAAACATACTACAATTTTGGCCTGTAAGGTATGTATCTAAATTAATGAGGTATGCAACTCATTCAGGCACGTTCGGAAAACTGATCATTACACTATACAATTTGATCACTGAAGTATATTAAAAAGTAACAAGTAAAGTATGCAGCTCGATCATTAAAGTATGGAAAATTTACTGAACTAGTAAAGTATGAGCCTGGGATGACTTTTGTCTCAAATGGCACCTCATAAATAAAACCCATAACCACAAAGGCAAACATTCACAAACCCAAAAGCCATACAGGTTTACGTTGTGGGGTTTTTTTCCCTAGAAAACAGCTGAATAAGGAGAGATGAAAAAAATCTCATGGAAATTATTTCTAAACATTTCATGTGTCACGTGGATCTTTTGATGGCTTTGACATATGTTGGTAGTGCTCCATTCTGATTGAGTCTCTAGAATAGACCCAACAGCATCTGTGTGCAAGCAGGATACCCACAGAAACACATCACTGTAGAGCTGTAGGGCTGTACTGTACAAAAATAGAGTTAAAGAAATGTAAAGTTTTTTAAGTAATATGATTGCAGATTAATATTCCAAAAAGAAAGAACCATGGTCCTGGCACTTAGCTTGGACGTTGCTAACCAAATGCAGAAGAGTTAAAGGAGGAGACAAGGAGGACATTGTCTTAGGTGAGATGTTAGTAGCCACCAGATGATTGTCTAAGGATATTTGTAAAGGTCCAGACCCTGGAGCTAGGAATACACACTCTTCTCAGCTGGTCTGCCAGTCTTGTGATTAGTAAGGCCTGAGTAGAGATCTTCTGCTTTAGAACAAGTGGCTGATGCAGTCTGGACTAAAGAAAGCTGCAGCTGAGAATCAGACTCCCCCCAGAACAAAAAGTACTCACATGTCTTTCCCCAGTGAGAGCTATTTCAGATGTGGAAGGGGGAAAAGTAAAGTGTTAAAAGCACTAGTTCAGGGCATGCTAGTCAGGCCTGGAGCAGCAAGGTGTTCACACAGGATCAGCACAGCTGCCTGTAGAGGGATTATGATCAGGGCAAATTTATTGTTTAGCCCTCCTGAAGTTGAGGCCACTGAGTGATGTACTGCAAGCTGAGAAAATCTTCACCTGTCAAGTGCAGCAATGAGGAGAAAGAGGGCAGGTCAGGTTGAGGAGATGACAGAGAAAAGTGACAGATTACCCTTGTGCCTGTTCAAGGGCAGGAACTGAGTTAACTAGAGGTTTGCTGACAGCTGACAAAGGGAGTTACCAAAATGAGTAGAAACATATTAAGCAATGGGGTTTGTTAATAGAAATGTGATTTCTTCTAAAATGATCACATTTGGAAATTAGATTGAATTCCAAGACTTCTTTGCAGAAAAATTTGCAGAACATTTCAATATCAAAATGGGCATTTGGTTTAGCTTCATCATGAACTTTCTGTTTCCACACTAAATTCTCAGGTTTTGTTCATGTTTAGCTTCCTGTTCCAAGTTTCTCTGCAGTCTGTCTCATGCTGCCAAGTGCCTTCTTCACCAGCTGAGTGCCGTTTGTGTTCAGCCAGTGCCATCTAATCAACCTGCCTGCAAACCTGCAGGCTCGTGTGTTCAGCCGTGGTGCTCCTTCTGCCAGAGAGAGCATTCTGCTTTCCTTTGCACCAGCCAGTACTTGTGAGAGGATTCCCCTCATACAGGAAGTTCACACATCTTCTTGAAGTCTGGCACTGTGAGAACTGTACCTCCAGGACCAAGGACTGAAGTCCAGGACTAGTTTCTGCTGTTCACTAGTGAAAAGCACAGGTACATCATCACTGTTTCCATCTCTCTTGGTTGTGTGGCTGGTGGAGAGACTACAGAGCTAACCCAGTTACGCTGACATCACATTGCTCTCAGCAGTGGCTACTAAAACCCTTTCTTGTAAAATGCAAACAAAGCAGCTTCCTTGTGAATGAACAGAGGGGACTGCAGTGACATAGCTTACCAGCTCCACAAATGGACAGTGGCTGTGCTGTGACTCCCCAAACACTGACTTGCCTGCAAGTGTTGAAATGCAGAGTGCAACTCCACAGTGACTGTTGTAAACATACAGTTCTGGAGCTCAAAACCCCCATGCAACAGAGAAGTGACATCCTCAGACTTTCCACAACTTTTACTTCCTAAATTCAGCAGTGTTACTATCCCAGCCCTTGTACACTGTTTTCATGCATGGGGAGCTGAAATTGATTTTGCTGAGCCTGCAAGTGTTGAAATGCAGAGTGCAACTCCACAGTGACTGTTGTAAACATACAGTTCTGGAGCTCAAAACCCCCATGCAACAGAGAAGTGACATCCTCAGACTTTCCACAACTTTTACTTCCTAAATTCAGCAGTGTTACTATCCCAGCCCTTGTACACTGTTTTCATGCATGGGGAGCTGAAATTGATTTTGCTGACATGACCTACCTATTGCAGCAGTACATAAGGACCTGCTCTGCAGAGGTGGTGCTTTTCCTTTTCTTCAGGGTGCAAGTTTTACAGGTTTATTCATTCATCTGTTGATCCTCTGGTCTCTCCTCTACTGGTGCACCGATTTGATCAGACAACTGGCTGTCATTAGTCATGCCCCAGTGCAGCAGCAGGAGAGATTAGCAGACCTGCTGAGTATGCCCCTCCCCACTCAGTCAGCAGTATCACAAACTTTGTCCTCATGTAGAACAGCTGTGCTCCCGGGAAATAACCCTTCTGGCAAACCTGCATGTTTGCATCTGTTTTCCACTATTACACCTGCTTCAGGCTGTGAAATGCTAAAGCTTTCCTAACGCCATCATCATCTAACTCCATGTTTCTCTTTATCCATACCAAACAGGTTTGAGAATCCCCTTCCTTCCCCCTGCTCTCCTGTGCATTGCCCTCCCCACGACAGCAATGTGCCATCATTGTGCCAGGGTATCTGTTTTGACATCTTTCCACATTTACAAATCTGCCAAAGCTGCACCTTCCTTTCCTTCTGTTCTGACTAATGAAGAAAAGGATCTGGTGGAATTTCAAAATGGTAAGTTGTTCTGTGGGACAGGAGCCTTTTACTCTATGTCTGCTCAGAGTAGAGTAAAAGGAGAAAGTAGGGAACAGAGCAGTAGACCATCAGTTGTACTGCTGATGGGCTTGACACTGCTAGGGAAACAGGAGCAGAGAAGCCTCACTGTCAGTGCTGCTTCTTCACCCAGTTCTAACTAGTCTTAGGATTTCGTAGCTATTTAATACACTAGTTACTTTAATTGCACTTGGAGAAATGTGGGGGTTTTTTTCCAGAAAAATAAACAAGCATGTGGACCACCCTTAACTCATTGTGTCAAATCATTTTGTCAAACCATTGCATACCATTATGTATTCCAAACACTCCGAAGAGTATTTTATCCTACAAACATGACCTCAGGACATGAATCTGTCTGTTGCAAACAGTTGGTCAAAAGGAAAACAGTGCATTAGAGAATGACCCTCAATAGACCTTTCATGTGTTAGTTATAATTGGGTTTATTATTGCAAGCTCCTGTTGCACACCAGCTATCAAATCCTCAGCAGGTGTGAATCAGCACTCAGATTAATGGAGCTAGACTGATCACTGCCAGATGAGGATAGAGCTCACTTGTAACTCAGGGATAAAGTACAAGCTTCTCTACAGTGCTGAGACTCAGAGGGCTAGAACAGGCTGGCTGGTCAATTCCTGGTTGTCTGAACATGAGAAGAAAATACATGCTCATGCAACTAAGCCTGCTGCTTCCACACATCTTTAGGGAAGAGCATTTATGGAAAACAACTTGAAAATATGTGTTGTTAGGGTAAAGAAAAGCCCATGGGCTAAACACAGAAGCTTCTAAAACTGTGTAAACTGTCAAAAGGACAATACTTCTAGCCAAAGTCATTCTCATGTACAAAGAGGAAAATACATCCAATTTCAAGGGAAGTTACAAGAGCCTTCTTGTGTAAGCTGTTTCTTAAGACCTTTGCTTTCTGAAGCCCCCAGAAAAGGAAGGTCAGACTTGTGACAGAGCAGTGAACAGGACCAGAAAAACTGTAATTTATGTTGATGTACCGATTTACTTTCTAATTAAGAATTCCTCTTAACAGAAAAATCCTCCAGAAACAGGAAGGAGCTGCAGGAATGGAGCTTCACTGAGCAGGTGTGGGTGGCAGAGCCTTCTTTTATTACTAATCAGCACAGTTATGCCATTTATAGAAAAGGACATGAGGCTGTGCAAGGAACTTTCTAAAGAAGAAAAATACAGCCCTGCTTTGAACAGCAAGTGAGCTACATAAGGTGGCCCATAAGATAAGCCTCATAATAATGCCTCCCCTCTCAGTGAAAGCAGGAGGTGAAAGTGGATTTATATGGTCCACCCAAGGCACTCTCAAACGCTGCCAGGAAGGATGAGAAAGACTGAATTGCTGAGCAGGACAGTCAGGATTTCACTGCCTGCAGCAGCAGCTGGTGTTTGGCTCTGGTGTGGGGCAGGTACTGCTCGGAGGCCACGTGGTAGTCCAAGAAGCTGCAAAGCAGGAGCAGACTGCAGAGCCCTGGGCCCTGAATTCTGAAGTGACTTACATAGAGAGAATGATGGGACAAGTCAGGCACATGGCAGCAAATACCAGGAAATCACTAAAAGAGAAGTAGCCCCTTTTCTATCCCATAGAAACTCTTCTGTACATGACCTGTAAGCACTGCTAGGGCATCCACTGCACACCTCTGAAGCTGCTTCAGTCCTGCTGCTCCTTTTCACTCATGAGGTTAGTGTCAGATATGGAAAATCTAAGAAACATACCCACACTCTGTGTAAGGTTAGTCTCAAATGCAGAAATGCCACTTAAATTTCTGGGAGCTCAGTCCAGAGTCTGTGATTTTTGGCTCCAGCTCCATTATTTCAGCTAAAAGTGATTATTTTAGCTGCAGGTGACAGTCAGAGAAACACTGAATGTACTAACTGTATGTGGTAGAGGAATGTAATGCAGTAACTGCATAGAAAGGGTTTTCTTTTTTCAATCTGTCGTTTGCAAGAACAAGTGATATTTTTATTAGTTCTCCAACCATTTTAAAATCAAAGTGCATTAGGTTTACTGACATAAAAAAAAAGCTCTTGAAATTAAATAAATTAGGAAAGGTTGCACTTACAAAATACGTTTCTTTAGAAGGTTGTGGGGAGTAACACTTTCCCTAAGTCTTTGGCTTCATTAGAATCAGTAAAAGCAGCAGTACAGTGCTTTTTAGTTGCAGTAATGTCAGGCAGGCAGAAGGTGTACAGCAATCTTCATTTCCTGACTGTGGCACAGAGTGGCTACTGTGTCTGCATGCACAATTCCACTTCTTGTGTCACTTCTCTTCGTAATCACTCAGCGGCGATGCCTGTCCCGCACGTATGTTTTGTGTAAAGCACAGTTAATACTGAAGTGCTATTTGCATCTCAAGATAGGAGAGTCTTTTCTGATTAGGAGGCAGGTTTCTTGCAGTTCTGTAAGAAACATATTTTCTTTTCCATCCAGTTATAATGATCATGTGAGATGTGACAAGGAAACAGGAGCGCAGGACCAAAAGCCATCTGTTTCTTTTTTGGTATTTCATATTGCATGGAGCAAGAAGGTGGCAAAGCTTATATGTTTCAACATGGGGGTATAAAATATGATAGTAACATTTAACATGCTGTAAAGAAATATCTTTCAACCTAAAAGAGATTTTTTTTTTTTGTTGCTGTTTTTACCAGGACCTCTTACCACAGCGATAGTAAAACTGGCTGACACTTGTGTTTGTGAAAACTTTGCTTTCAAGATATTTTACATATTTAGTTTAGACAGTACAGTGGGTGGAAAGTCAGCTTCCGTTCCTGGAAATAAGTAGTTTCTTCTCCAAAAATTCTGACACTGCTTTTTAAAATTATTATTATTTGACATTGTAAACCAAGTAAAACTTGGTTAAATTTAAGAAAAACCCCTGAAGTTTGCTGCTAATCCTGGAGGTAGAAGGTGAATGTTGATATTTAGCTTTGTGAAATGTAGCCTATTGCATACAGTAGGATTTTTGGCATTCTCAGGTATGTCCATAACAGAGCCTAGCAGTGCTTTTCTCTGCAGTTTATTACAACCAAATGTATTTTGTCCTTTTTCCTTCTGCTTACCATATGACCTTCTACTGTGTTTACCCAAAGTGTGGATTTCCACCCTGCAGAACACATAAAATGGGAGTTTAGTCAGTAATAAGCTCCAGTAGTAGATTATAAAAGCCATGCACAGCTCTTAGATTTGTGAAAAAGAGGACTGTGCACATCTTGTGCTAGCATCAACACACTTTTACACACCCCCTTCTTGCTTTCTCCTCACACATCCTGTACCTTTGCAGCCTTCAACTGCATCATTTAGCTGTGGTAACCCTACTGTGGATGACCAGATTAAAAAGTACCGCCCTACGTATACCTGAATTTAGAAAGGAAAGGGACATAATTGCCCTTTCTTTCATCTCAGGACTGAAGTGCCTTTTCAATCAAAGAGAATTCCACTGCTTGCTAAAGACTATTCAGATGAGAAGAATACGTTTGGGATATTTGGGCTAGTTAGCACTCACTTCCCTTTTTTCTGCATTAAGAGAATAGCTTCTTTGTAAGATCACCCAATTTTTAAGACCAATTTTTTCGTTTAGGTCAGTCTTGGAATCCTGTGCTTTTGTTGGCCTGTCACCAGTTGGATCACATTTATAGTCTATTTTTCCCCTTAACTACTTGCATAGCCCCTTTTCTCTTTTGTGGTGAAAGCCAGAATTCCTGGAAGTAGGTTTTACTGCCTGTGGGATCTCCAAGGCTGCCCTCTCCATGGATGTTTCCCTCTTCAACTGGCTAAAAGCCACACCATGATTTATAATTTATTCAGTGGATCCATTAGTGATTCTCTGTGTATGTTTCTTGTCTAGACTGAGGAAGGGCAAAAAGTCATTCCACCTAAATCTGCTTGGGAGCCATCAGAGAGAGGCATCCTCTCACAGACACAAGAAGCAGTGACTGCTGGTTTTAACACAATTGCATAAGAGTTTAAATATATTTACTCTTCAAAAGATAATACATTATCAAAAGAGGAGTTCTGGGATACATGTAGCTGACATTTCCAGTGGCTGACTGAAGAACAAGTAAGAAAACTATATTATTTTGTCTTGTTAATGTAAGTGTACAACTGGGTAAATTGGCTGTGGCTAAAGACATGTGTTTGCATACTCCTGTGTATAGGCAAGCAGTTTAAAAATTTGGATGAAATGAAAATGTTTTCAGACTATCATTCCATGAACATTTGTTGCTACATTTGTGGGAGATTATTTTTTCCTTATCTCTGAGTATGGTTATGAACTATAATGATTGCAGGCTTTCTAAAGCAAAGCCACAGAGATGCTATTGCTAATAGCAAAGGTGTGAATTTAAAGCACAGTAGTTTCCTTTCACAAGCTTTTTATCTGTATATTTTCTATTTTAAAAGTTTCTCTTTTTTTTCTTTTTTTCTTTTTTAATTCAATTTTAAACAAATCCACTTCCAGCTGATGGGGAAAAAAGCCTCCTCAGCATGGGATAAAAAGTATTTCCATGGGGAGCTAATGCAAATGCTTTTATCCCTATTTTGGCCTGCCGTCCTTTGACAAATAAAGGGGCAAGCATTTGACACTTCCTGGCCATCTCTCAGTTACTTTTCTTGGTTAAAGGTCCCACCAGTTTAGCATTAGTAGTATATGCAACCTTGAATTTAGCATGAGTGACTCAAGTCATGGCATGACTCTGGCAGTACAAACAGATGATTAGCCCAGTGCTGATCTCAGGGCAACCTGAGAGGTCTCTCATAAGATTCTGCTTCTGCTGAACTTAAAATGAAAAGAGCCATTTTTTTAAATCTTGCTAATGTTGGTTCAATGCAATTTTTCCTACTCCAAACACTAGGTCAAACAGATGGAACTGTGACTAAGAGATTTCAGATTTTACTTAAAAGTACTCTTACCTTCCTGCTCATGCTTGTAGCAATGCCATTTGGCAGCAAACTGAAAGGCAAGACACAGAGCCCCCAAATTTGCACACATGACTGTACTACAGAAAACTGGTTTGGTACTTTGCTCATTGCAGATACATGTTCTGAGTTCTTGTTCCAACATTTTTAACTATAAATTGCAGACAGTAGTGGGGCCTGATTTGTGATGACAGCAAAGAGATTGCAGGGTCTGCCATGTTATCAGGCACTGCTAGGGATGTATAAAATTGCAGATGAAAACACTGAAAACAAAATAAAAATATTTTCCACTTGCCCCCTTGAAAACAGGAAAAGAACCAACTGAAAATAGCCTGTGTGCTCTCTTCCTAGTGGCCACACTTTTGGTGAGCTACTAAGTGCAAGTGCTGAACTGAACCTGAAGCCTCAACACCAGGTGAAAGCAAAAGTGAAAAAGTGGTCATACTCTTTCCTCCTCCCTGTGAACCACTGAGCAGAAGTGCCAGGGTGAGATTGAGGCTGAGCCTGACCAAGGCAGGAGAACACTCACCTTCCCAAGCTATGAAAAATCTCTTGGCTTTTTTTTTTCTCGTTTTTGGAAGCAGTAAGACAGGCATCTCCAGCTGAAGAGTCCTCCAGACTAGATTCTGTCTACTTTACACTCAAGAAGCGAAGAGACCAGGAGCTATTTTATACTTAAAAGAACCTCAGACAAGTGAAGAAAAAAAATCTTGATGGAAACTGTCATCCATAATAGCAACAAGAGCCAGGCCTGAGGAGCCTAATTTATTTAAGCACCAGCCTCTGTGTGAGATTCAAGCCCTGTATTTCCAGAGATATTTTGATTTTGACAGGCCTCTCAAAGATATGCCTACGTATATCTATATGAAGATGCCCCAGGAGAGCCTCCCAATCTGGGTACAGGTTTTGCCACTGCTCATCCAAACCCCTGCCATTCTGACTGTTGTAGCTGCTCGGAGCTGTTACAGAAGTGTTACTAATAGTCATAGTCTGGATGACTTCACAGAAAATGTCTTCTTTTATCCTTTACTGGATGATGGCCACTTACTGTTAGTTATTAGCAAGGCTCAGCTGGAGTCCGTCTCAAGCAGTGGATGATGAGTTTCTTGCTGAAGTTTGGCTTCTTGGTCTTCTGAATTTCTGATACTGTGACCTTTTTCATAGAATGCTGAGGATAGTAAACATGCTGCAAGTGAGGTGTTGATTAATAGCTTGCCTAATGACATCCCCCTTTTATCACAGGCACTTTACTCCTCTCTGCTTGAACTCCCTTGACTTCCTTGAACTATCTGCAGCCCCCAAATGGCTAAACTTCATTGGGTGTTGAAATAGTTTCTAACTGCAGCTAACCCAGTTCATTGGGGTATTGTTCTATTTAATTGAAGTTTATAATACACTTTGAGATCCTCGTATGAAGTGTGAAGTATAATCACAAGCGCAAAATAGAATTGTTTATAATTCATGTGGTAGCAGCCAGGCCAATGGGGGAAAGTTGAAAGGAAATTCAAAATGTATCCTTTGCCCTTTGAAGTTTGACTGCAACTTGGCACATGCATCAAAGAGGTGACTAGTTTCCTTTAGGGTTTAAGTCTCTGCCGAAAAACATCAAATCAAAAGCAATCTGAGGTTCCCAATTAGATTTATATTAAAAATCAATAATGAAGACCCTAAAAAGGCATACTGATGACTCTTGAAACACTTGCAAAGTGAGTGCAGCTCATTTAAGGGCAGGCTGTGATAATCCTTGCTTTGATTAGTAGCTTATATCATGAGTTGTCCCATTTAATTCAGTAC
>NW_008659833.1:74340-90377 GCF_000695815.1 Acanthisitta chloris | reverse complement strand
ATTCAGCCCAGCCTCAGCCTGTCCATTCCATACACAGCCCAGAGGGTGGGCTACCTGCCCTGGGTCGGGCCAAGCAGCCACACAGACCTCCCTGGGCAGCAGAAAAAGCAGCCAGCATCTGCCTTCAGGTCCCCTGTAGGTGAGCTGCACTGTAGAGAGAGAGTCCCTGGCCTAATGCTGTAACTACATGTGATTCTGAAGACTCTAAAGATTTTCTGTGTTCTTTATTTTAATGATTTACTTTTGCCCTCAGTGTGAAATAATTTGTTGATGCAAATACAATAACTGAGGAACCTTAATGACCTCCTGAGAATGTGGTATCACTTAGGTGCACCTGACAGCATGAGAAATTTGCCTCAATGGTACTTAGCCAGGATACAAGTGCTGCATGTATTTGATTTACATCTCATGTTAAAGAGTTACTCTTCTATACTGCAGCTCAATCACTGTGTCTAATCACAGGGTTTAGTAGTTTAAACAGCACACTAAGGGCCAAATTCAATTAAAAAAATGTCCTTTATTTTCCTTTTTTTCATTGTTCTCCCAGTCTTGTGCAGGCTTCTGCAGAGCTGCTGTGATTTTTTTTAATAAGATGATCCCTAGGATTCCTTCTATTCCAAAGCATCCTCTCCCTTTCTTTTTTAAACATTTTGTCATATCCTTAGTATATAATGGGGTTCTGCTGCTGTAAAACTAGCATTTACAAAAGTCATCTTTGCTTCTTCATTAGTCTGAAAATCTTTGAATGCAGTGGATATCAGCTGGTGGATGGCTGAAGTATCAGGACTTGTTGAAGAAGTTCATCTCATGACTTGCTAGGATGCCATCAAGTACTCTCAGTGCAGCTAGTTCTGGAACTTCTACCAAGCCACCCATGCTGTGCAGGACCCATGTGTGTCTTCTTCAGCCTGAATGTCCCAAGACACCATCTCCTCTAGCAGGAAAAAAAAAAGAGTATAAGTGTGGTTATTTTAGGAATTTTCTGGATTTTCATTTCTGTGCACATGCTGAAGATACTATCTGTGAAACTCAGTGAAGGTATTTCTATTGACTGCCCACGAATTCAGGCACAACCACCTGTCAATAAGCAAATGAGGCAATTTGCAAAACTGTGTTGTAATGACAAAAATTGGGCCAGATAGTAACTCCAGTAAAGTCAAAGGATATTTGTTGATACATGCCAATTGCATTCTGTGCTGTTACCATACACATATCCATCAGACCTCTACAGCAAATAATACCTGCATTTAAGCACAATCAGATTTCTGAGAAGAAAAAAAATAAGCCCAAATTACAAAGGCCTAAGAGCTGCAAAAGCAGCATAAAAAAATAAATGTAGACAGTTTATCTGTGGTCATCTGATAAACAAAGGCAGGATTAGCACTCGTGGTTTTCCGGTAAGTGTTTGCTGACCTGTCCTAAAACACTCTGCTGGATTTGCCTGCATTCTGGTGGATGGCAAATTACAGCTGTTAATGCCTGAGTCTCTAACTGATAGGCTTGCCATGAAGGCCAGTGATCTGGGAGAGGTAAGAAAAGTGGATTAGGAATGTAGTAGTTTTGCTTCATTTTTGCATCAACACCTATACCTCATATCAAAAATGCACTTTGGTCCTATTCCATGCCATGCTGTCCTCTTACCATAGTGCTGGGATTCATAGAAAGGTGAGGAAACCATTTCAGGAAGAAAAATTAACTATCTCCCTCATGGAACTGCACCTGTCTATTCCATGTTCCTTGTCTACAACCAAACCTACAACAAAAAATAAAATATTTAGAATGTTTCAGTGCCTGGAACACGCTTGCATTTTCTGACTGCTTTTACATGGAAATGTTTAGCTACTGAAAAAGAAATAACAGATTGAGCAAATTAAAGATGCAAACAACTTGTCAGGGCTGGTAAATCTAAACATTGGCCCATTGCTAGCTCATGTATTGCATTAACTATAGGTTCTTTCTTGAAAAGCCCAGACAATTAAGCTACATGCATCCTTTGTGCTCTGATCCAGCTTTCAGAGAAGGCAAGAGAAAATTCTTTGTTGCTGTTTGTACATGCTATGCATATAAGACATTAGGAAGAGGACTTAAGTGTCCCTTAACTTAGGGCTGTTGGAAAGACCCAACTAGCCTGAAAATCAATATCCTTCCTGCAACATTCATTCCATGGAAATGTATGTGAGGCCTCGACAAGTCTGCACCAGTGACACCCTCAGGTCAGCACTGGGGAGCTCACTAAATATGAGATCTAGAAGCACAAATACTGCTTGTGCATATAATGTAGAGTGTTAGGCTGAGGCTTTGCTTCCAGCTCACCCACTGTACTGCTGAGACAGCAGCCAAAGACATGGAGCACAAGGATCCTTTCATGCTAGTCCTTCTGTGGCTCTGCACAGAACCAATGCAGAACTGAGTCCTCCCAGTAATAATTTCATAATTAAGTGACTTTGCACTGGTTTGTGTTAGGTGTAAGTTGGTACTATAGAGATTTATTTTTTTTTTGGACAATGATATCTGTTGTTTAATAACAAAGAGTTTGGAGAAACCATAATGATTTATGGTTTAAGCCAAAATAAGAAAAAATGCTCACAGCCCATTACATGAATAGTGCCATTTTGAATATGCAAAGAGTATTCTCACATTTTTCACCTGGAGTTTTGCAGACCAAATTCAAATCAGACTTAGAAGGGACTCAAATGGTACATAAATGTCAGCTCTGGAAGACCAGAAATTGGATTTGGCATCTGGTGGTTTGTCTACACAGCCACTAAAACTCAAGAGAAAAGAAAACCAACCAAAAACATTACCTCTTGCTTTTAGATACCAGCATCCAGTCATATTGAGACAACACCTTGTTCTGTACCTTCCCTTAACTGTGAAACAACAGAAAATAAGAAAGAACATCCAGCATTCCTGGGGAGGCATACTGCATGTGTGCAAAGAGAAGGATATCAGCAAGTTTGGAGAAATCCCACTGCCAAATTTCCTAGTTTTGTTAGCATCTGAAAAGTGCTTTATTCATTCTCAGATGCATTCTGTTTTGTTTCCAGTGTCCCAGTCATAGGAACATCATGCCTCTAGTATGTGGCATCTACTGCATGATTGCTCCAGCTGCCACCCTGCTACTGCAGAATATCCTTTTGTACAACACATTCTCATTCCTACTCTGAATTAGCCACTCTTTTCAAAAGGAGCACATGACTTTGCTCATGGATACTTATGGCAGGTGTACAAGTTCCTCCTTACCTTCCCAATTCACTCCCTTTTCTGTGCCTGGGGATATTTCAGCAGGTACATTCACCAGTACTTTCCTTGTGAGCTTGTGTGTGTTTCTGGTTGCACTGGTTTCGATGGCTGAACACCTGCTGGTTTGAAAGGACCCTGAATTTTACCATACACATATCCATCAGACCTGTACAGCAAATGAAATTTGGAAGAGCTGGGTTATACAGCTCTTCTGTTTTGTTCTCTTCTAGAGAGAGGATTTTCTGTGATTTTGTTAGGACATTTGCATGCGTGGTGAGACAGTGCACACCTGTATAACCAGGTGTAAAATCCTGGCTATATGAACATGTTAGCTTAGCAGGTCTTTTATCTCAATTAATGCCAAGGAGTGGTTCTTGTGCATTTAAAATCAAAATGACATGGTATCAGTCCCCTGAAACCATGCACAACATGAACTGCCATCCCATCAGTATAGACATACGTATAGCAAGATCTGCATAACACACTCTAACTGATAACAGAGAAGTTCAGTTTAAGTGAAGGGGAAACTAATCAAATAACAAACTTGATTTCAAGAAAAATGAAAGATTTGCATACTATGAATTCCTTCAAACTTGCACCTTGTTATTAAAACCACAGGAAAGCTCATTCCTACAGAGGGTGATCACACAGAAGCCACAAAAGCTGGTAGGTACAAAGCTTTTAAAAATCAAAAAAGCTTTTTTTTTAAGTTGCTGCTGTAATAACAGGATATTACATGGCCTGTTCCTATAGTCACTTTATGCAAGGACTTTCCTTGCTTTTGTTTAATCCCATGCTACTAATTGCTTAGTATTCATTTGGTAAATCCTTCAGTTGGAGTATTTAACTGCTTGGGATATACTCTGTGTATCAAGGTTATATGGAAAATTGGCCAAATTTGCTAAAATTTGGGAAAACATAGGAGCTGACAGTTTAAGAGCTTTTGTTGAATAAAAATCAAGCTAGTAATAAAAAATTCGTGGAACGTATCTTGGGATGGCCCCAACTTGTCAGCAAGCTGTTCCTCTGCTCCACACCCAGCACTAAGGAAAGGCCAGAGGAAGCTCTCACTTGCACTGCTGCTAGTGATCACTGAAAACATCTAATAGCCAGGACTGGTCAGGACACATTGTGTCCTTGCAGCTTTCCCTGCTACACATATCTACTCCCAACCTGCAATGAAGAGGCAAAAGAGTCCCAGCAAAACAGCTACACACAAGCTGTTCCCCTCTGCCCACTGTATCACTGTGGGGTAGAAAGGATCAGAAGAGACACAGAAATCTGGCTCTCATGGCCCAGAAATGAAGGCATCGGTAACAGCATCCCAATCAAGTTATGTAGTAGGAACGGTGCCAAATTCCAAATCTGCTCATTCAGCGAGCCTGCTACATTTTTAGGCTGTTTCTGACTGTGCCTAATTAGTTTAGATATGGTTAGTAGCAGAATTTTATAGAGAAATTACATTACCAAACTGTTTTTAGATGTGAAGTGAACATATTGCTACCAAGGTATGAAGAGAGCATCATTAAGAATTATCAAGTATTCACTACCAGTAGGGAGAGTAAGGTAAAACCATTAAGTTTTGCATCAAAGTACTTCATTATCTTACATAAGGTTTCCTTTATACACAAACTCATTGCTGTAAAATTCCATCCCAATATTCTGGAGTGGATAAAGCAATAATATTTAAATCCCTATGCAGTTGTTTCAGATATTATTTTTTTAAAATTTATTCTATTCAGAAAAAATAATGAAGGTCTCAATCCATGTTTGAGCACCTTTATATAAGGTAATATTCAGAGCTAAATTTCCTCACAGATTTCTCAGTCCATTCCACCTAGTAAGAATACAGATACACATTAAAAGGAATCATGAAAAGCCCAAATAAACTCCTTTCCTTTTGGTGGCAGGCACAATTCTTTCTCAAAAGCCTGAGAGAATAAACAGCCTAGGGCTTCATGGAAGCATCCAAGCTCTGAACAATGAAAATAACCCAAGTTGCAGTCACCATAAATTGCTCTCTCCCTCCATTCAGCCTACAGGGATACTCAGTACTTTGGGCTGGAAGCTGCATATTTTGTGTACCCACTCATTCCTTTGCTTGTGAAGACTCCAGTGACAAGTGCAACTGGCACCCAATTACAATGGTAAGTACCAGGATAGTGCAGGGAAAAGCTGAGATGGAGATATATTTTTTGTTAAAAACACAGTAGTAGATCAGACTCAGAACCTGCTGGAGGACTGGAGCTTGCTGACCTTGGGAAAAGTCCCATACTTATCTCTCCAGTGTTAAAGCTTATTGCGACTGGAATTGATTTTGCAGTTCACATTTGTTCAGGGTACACCAATGTATCAACCTGAGCCAAGTTTAAACAACAGGTCACAACACATTCCCAGGAAAATGAACCCCATGGTCCAGCAGTAGAACCACAGAAAGGTTCACAAACTGGTTACATAGGAAATAGTGTACAGGAGGGTTCTGTTTTCCCTTAGATCACATACCACTCCCACCATTGGCTTATGCATTCAGTCACTTTTAAGCAAAAACTCCACTCTGAAAAATGAGCACTGAGGAGAATTAAAAATGACTGAAAGAGAGAGTTGAAACAAGGCAAGCATAATACATGTGAAAACACTGAGCAGAAGTAACACTGACTTTGGAATCAGTTTCAAATAATAAAAAGTTCGGGCTTTGACAGTGATTAAGTAAATATACCATCTGCACTTCCCAAGAATATCAAAATGTTATAGGTTAAAATAATCTTGTGTAAACAGAATCTTGCAGTAATTTGTAAACAAGTATTCAGCAGCCAGTCACAGACTGAGGCAGTATTACAGTCCAACATCCTTTCATTCTGCATTACAGTTCTGTGCAGTTGTGTTCACGATGCTGTCAGTAAATGCCAGTCATTCTCCCTCAGCTCTGCAGCTAAGTCCTGGACCACAAGCCACATTGGTTTGCAGTGCAGTGCTGAGAATTAAGCTCCAGATGCTGCACTGTTGGACACCAATGAAAAACACTTTTAATCTTATGATAAAGTTGGGTGGACTGATAAATATTGCAGATTTCAGGCAAGTCACATTTAGAAAATAATAGTCAGAAAATTATAGCTGTCTCATCTAAGCTTCCCGATGGAAAATTTTCTGAAAAAGGGTACTCAGCTAGACTGCATAAACTCATCCTGGCTCCTCTCTGTGACTTTAGCTCTGACCATTGCTCACCCATTCTCCACACATGGTTACAGTTCCTTGAGATCTGAGGTCTTGGTGAGGTCCTCAATAGGAAAAAAAAAAAAAAAACATTTAAAAAAACCCAGAGAAAAACCTTTGTCTCTATGACAGAGTAAAAATGCATCTTTCTCAAACATATGGGAAGGGAGTAGAAGTGTACCTTCTGACAGGTCTTCCTACAGCTGTAGGATCCTGTGACCCTCCAAGAGGTGTGATCCCTTCAAAAAGCAGAACAGGCTCAAATAATCCTCATTTGAGAGCCTCTCTTTCTAGTTCTTTCTTTGGTCTCCTGTGTGCAGCCTGATTTTCTACTAGGCAAGGGATCTGTATCCTCTGCAAATACTCAGATACCTTATATCTCCTCAAACAGCAAATACACACCTGTGTATTCTGAATATCAGTGATTATTCATCTAGATCAATGGGGAGTTTGATTTTTGTTTAGCTTTATTGATTCCAAAATCTTTGACATTTTTTTAACTCTTAATAATAATAATCATTATCTGTTCTGGAGTGAATCTGAATATTCGATTGCAAGAAAAAGACAAATAGAGTGGGGCCCTGAACCCATTTAATGCTGTGTGCATTAAGACATCCCCTGGTACTGCTTCTCCTTCAAAAAAACTAATAAACAAGCAGACAGGGTGCTCTAATGCAGTGAGCAAATATTTTGCTGCAATAAACCACAATAAGGTGTGTTTCTGATGATGTCCTTCCCCTGGAGCTTGGTGCTGCTCAATTCTACCAGTCAAAGAAATGTTCTTTAAATCCATACTTATTTAGGATGGGTGGGAATGCAATATGTTCTGGCATTGCCACATAGCTGAAACCTGAGTCCCTGCCCAGTCCTCTGAGGGCTAAGGAGCAAGATCTCTCAGTGTGGCTGTATCAGCTTCATCCCTGAGGCTCCCTGTCTGGCACTGCAGCTTTCTGACTGCTTGGGCACTGCCTCTCCAGCCCAGGCTCAGGGGAGAAGGAGTAAAGATCAGACTCCTTTGCATTTGATTTTTATTTGTCACGTTTCTCTAGGACATGTGATGATTACCATTTGTAGTTAAAGCAATGTCAACAGTTTTCAAATCAAGCTTTCTAACATGACATGTTAGGCAAAAAAATAAAATTCAAAAAACCCATCAGACCCACAACCAGAAAACTAACTCTCTATGGCTCTAGATCAAGAAGTAATCTCTGATTCCAAAATCCTACCAGACAGGTATTAATCTGCTGTTTGACAAGATATCAAGTGATTTGTGGAGGTACAGATCCCTTTATCTCCTAGGTAACTTAATTTACTGAAACGGGGAAATTAGCTTTCTACTAAGTTCTTCTACTAACACTGCTATTTATGGCTGTACTATCTGCAAGGGGTCATTAGTGATTTCTGATGCTGAGACGTGAACAGGGACAGGGGCAGACTAATCTGAGTTTGCCAGAAAACTAACGACAACTGGCATAGCACA
Source organism: Acanthisitta chloris (assembly GCF_000695815.1). Taxonomy (NCBI): domain Eukaryota; kingdom Metazoa; phylum Chordata; class Aves; order Passeriformes; family Acanthisittidae; genus Acanthisitta; species Acanthisitta chloris. The sequence goes on along the minus strand of NW_008659833.1, from coordinate 82,444 downwards.
CAGGGACACACTGTGTCGCTGGGCAATTCAGGGTTTGAATTCCCAAGCGTATCTAAAGCCAGAAGCAGCCCCCAGAAATTAATGCAATATTTTCTTTCATGTCAGGGCACTGAGGATGATTAAAACTGCTGAAGTGCTGAAAAATATACAGGATGAAATATTTGAAAGATGCAGGGCACATGCCCCTGTGTTAGCACAGGTGAACCAGAGGCAGCCTGGTCAAGTTGGGTTCTCACTGCAGTATTAGGAAGTCGTGTTACAGGCTGAGCACTTGTCCCATGGAAATTAAAAGCACTGAGTACCTCATGGGCACTATGACATACATAGAGCTTTGCACAGTTTGAGTGGTTGGATTATTCTTTCTGTTTCCCTGGATGTGAAGGCTGCAGATCACCCAAGGAGGATAGAGAGGAAAATATTCCATCTCCTCATCTCATTGTGTTGTGGTTTAACCCCAGGCAGCAGCCAAGAACCACACAGCCTCTCACTCACTCCCCCACCAACGGGATGGGGGAAAGAATTAGAAGGGTAAAAGCTACAAAAACTCATGGTTGAGATAAAGACAGTTTAATAGAGAAAGCAAAAGCTGCACACACAAGCATAGCAAACCAAGGAATTAATTCACTGCTTCCCACAGACAGGAGGTGTTCAGCCATCTCCAGGAGAGCAGGGCCCCATCATGCGTAACGGTTCCTTGGGAAGACAAACACCATCACTCCAGATGTCCCCCCTTCCTCCTTCTTCCTCCCACCTTATACACTGAGCATGATGTCATATGGTATGGAATATCCCTTTGGTCAGTTGGGGTCACCTGTCCCAGCTGTGCCTCCTCCCAATCTCCCATGCATCCCCAACTTCCTTGCCAGTGTGGCAGTATGGAAAGCAGCAAAGGCCTTGACTCTGTGTAAACTCTGCTCAGCAATAACAAAAATATCTCTGCATTATCAACTCTGTGTTCTGAACAAAACCCAAACATAGCCTCATACTAACCTCTGTGAAGAAAGTTAACTCTACTTCAGCTCAAACCAGCACACATTGCCAGATAATAGCAAAGTCCTTTTAAACATGTACTTTTTGTGAATTAGCTTCTGAAGTAGCCACCCATTTCCCAATGCTTCCTCAGGGAAGAGCTAGTTGGGTGAATGGACAAAATCCCTGCACATGCAGGTTTCCATATATGTATCCCAGGGAGACAGTACCAGCACAGGTAGAGTAAGAAATTATAAAGAGGTGTTTGATTTTCTAATATTCTCAGAAACCTAAGACAGATTGAAGCTGAATCAGCAAGTTATTTTATGAAGAAATTTTAGCAAGATAAACTAAGGGGTTTACTTCTTGCTCACTCAAAGCACTGAAATAAATTTTGAAGTTGTTTCTGTCTTTCGTAGGTTCTTTATGAGTACAGCATCGACCCAACTGAAGGGAAGTTATTCAGTGTTTTAGAATAATATGATAAAACTTTGTCTTCAAAAATATCCTATAATGATTTTCTCTGGGTATTTGTACAGCAGGATTTGGTCAAATGCAGGAAACTGTAGATAACAACAGTGGCTGATTTCTAATTTCACATTTCAAACTAATAAATTAATTGAGTATGGCCCTTTTGTATCTATTCATTAGAAAACTCAAAATACTTTTAAATTCTGACAGTGGTCCTGTGTTGTGGATTAAATCTACATAGTGAGGGAATTAATTTTGCATAATCCATTTATCAAAAAAGAAAAAGACAACAATTAACATTGTCAAAATAATGCTTCCTAAGACATCTCCAAAAGCAATTCATTTAGGGAAATTATTTTTAAATTTTATGCATTTTATTAACAACACACTCAACTTCAGTAAAAGGGTTTACCAGACAATACTATTGAATTTCCTCAATTGTCAGTTTCTAAATGTGCTCCTCCTAATACATTAGACTTCATTATTCAAAAAAATCATCTTATTTCTCAGTGTATCTTTTTCCACTACTTGCAGTGCCTTATGTGTGTTGTTAAAGACATGTTTGTATGGTCTGGCTACTGAAATCTGAGCAGATACCAACAGTGTGTGAATACCACACCTTTCTCTGGGTTTGGCAGCTTAAAGGAACCATCAAAGGGCTTAATACAGGTTTGTGAAAATGCAACTTTACAGATGGCAAAGGTGACTCTGTTACTATGAGGTTAAAACATACACAGGAGGATCAAATGAGAGGCAGTTTGGAATGATATACATGGAAGCTGGGAATGCACATGGGGGTAAGGGTGCAAAGGGTATGGATGCAAAAGTGTTTAACAGCATTTAGTCATTGAGTACTTTAAAATTTACAAAGCAATGCAATAGGGTTCACTATAACAATGCCTTAACTATAGATCTGAGATAGTAACATTCATACCATAATCAGTTCACAGAGGAAGGGAGTAGGATGCACCATCACACTCTGTAAAAACTGTTCTACATCCTTCAGTACAGTTTAGAAAAGGAGCAACTTTACCAATAAGTTTCTTAACTGCAGAGGAATATTCCCAGTGTTAGCAGTGAGGTTTACATTTTAAGGATACTATAGATGTGTACAATTAACAGTAAGTTGCAAGTAAAATCTCTGGTTAGATTTCCCAGTTCTAGAAAAAAAATCTGTTTGAATATCTTGTGAGGTACTTAGATCTTGGCAAGGAAAAAAAAGATAATTGTTTGACCATTGAACTCATGTGACAATTAAAGGATAACACGATCATCAGAGCCTGCTAGCTGGGATTATATCAACAATTAAACACTTACCTGCTCTGAAGAATTGTTAGACAAATATTTCACTGTCTGGTTCCTACATTAGTTTTCATTGGGGCACCAAAGAGCCCTATCCTCATCACCTGAAATGATTTGGTATCTTTCTTTCTCCCAAGTAAAATACAAAGATAAGTCAACAGAAATTAAGAAAACAAGAAAATAGAGCAAGTTATGCATGTACAAGCACACGTGCACACACACACACATAAACCTATACCTATCAAAGGAAGTCTTTGGAATGGGGAAGGGTAGAGGAATATAATCTTGTTTTTCTTATTATTGCTAGTGAATATAAGAACCATTGCAATGAATCTGAAAGATTCTCAGTGCACAACACTTTAACACGTGGTTTTATTCTGAGAAAATGTTTCTTTGCATTTGGAACTTTCCAGGAAATACTTTGAAGATTTGAAGTAAAAAAACATTGGGGAGGTTTAAGGTTGGATGTTTTGTATTGTTTCTCTTTTAGCTTCTAAGATTTGTGTAATTTGTGCTCTACTGTAAAATAAATACACTTGGAATTGAATACATTTAGAAAAGATGCATTAAAAGATGCTTGCTAGACTTTGTTCTAAAATTGATGCCTATCTGTAAGTCCCTGAAATTGTTGCTTAGATAGTTGATTAACAGAGGAGACTGAAACTACTGTTATTTAAGGATGTTCTCCCACACTAAATCAAATTTCAAAAATCCTAGTTCCATTAATAGAATGCAATACACATGCATATATCAGCAAGTGACTAAAAAGAGCTGGTCCTGGTCCATGAGGTTGCTATTCCCACCTGGCTGCCCTGGCAGGTCTGGCCTTGGCACCAGCCACGCACAGAGGGTGACTCTGGTGGCACAGAGCACCTCAAACTGAAACAGGTAACAGCTTCAGCAGCTGAGCCAGGCCAAAGGAGGGGTCAATATAGCCCCACTTAAGATCCAATCAGCCTATGTTTGGTTCATTTTACCCTTGTAACTCATCTGAAGCCTCAAACTGCTCTGTTCTTTAACAACAACTTCTTTCCCCCTCCCCAGTCAGGTGCAACGTGTCCCATTTAGTTTCTGTTATTAGTTCATGCAGTTAATGTGGTGAATTAATCATTCATCATATTAATTAAAGAATTAATTGCTATTTGGAATACCTAAGATTAACACAAATATTGCATTAATTATTTTTACAACAGTGGATTTCATTGCACTGATCTAACTAAGGAGAAAAAATGAACTGCTGAAGGGTAGTGTTGCTTGGGTGGTGGTTTTGGTTGGTTGGTTGGTTTGTTTTCCCAAAATCTGCTATACCTCCTCTTGATAGCTGGCTTTAATTTTGTATCAAATACAGTAAGATTTCTATCCCTGCACTGGTTTCTGGCACAGAAAGTTTTGCAGAGGGATGCAAGAGTTGTGCCCCTTGCTCTGCCATTTTCAAGCCACTACTGTATTCAGGAGAGACAATGCAGTGAGGGGATGGATGTCTCAGATTTTCCCAACACACCCTGCCAGAGGATTTTTCATTAGTTCGACTGGCAGGAGTATCAAATCCAACAACTCCAAAGGGATTAAAGAACAATCTTTTCGCTGTACAAACAAATCAAATCACGCTGGGTTTTTTTAGTGAGTTCTTAAAGGCAGGGATGGCACTTACCAACTGTTTATCCAACCTCACAAAAAAAACAAAAACCCAAAAAACAACACACTGAATTTCAATTGCCAGAGTTTTTGAAATAACAGAGGCAATTTTTCGCGTTAAAATTGCAAACTGCTGGATGGATAAGGTTTGTAATAGAGGAGGAGTTGTGGGGTTTTTTGGCAGCCTCTCCCCTATCCAAGGGTCAGCCACACGGCCAGGAGGGGCTGGCAGAGAACCTTTGTGCATCTACAGTGAGGCAGATAACGTCAGTAGGATGGACCATTATCCCAGGGTAATGGTCTCCCACTGCTGTATGTAAATGCTGCAGCAGGGTGAGATGGCTATGGAAATAGCATCAATGCAAAGCTCAGAAATCTCATTTCCAAGAGGAGAGCAGTGATCCTGTGTCTGCTCCAGCAGGATCACCTTTCACTCAGTCTACTGCCTCACTCTGGGTGGGAGACAAGGAGCACCACATCTTGGAGGGGTTTTGGCAGCATGGGTCCCTGCCAGTGCTCTCTGCGAGGTGACATCTGCTGCCACCGAAATGCAGTGGCAGGTGACAGCCTCCCCCTGCTGCAGGGAGTCAGCCCTTGCTGTTCCCTCCAGATGTGCCTCCTCTGGAATCAGTAACGAAAATCCCTTAAGGAAAGTCTCTCCCCTCCCTCCCTGAGGGTCCTGGGATGGGAACCCTTGGCCCCAGGCACTGGAGTGGGGACATGGTGTCCTGGCTGTGACCCAGCCCTGCCTGGGTGGCCACAGAGCATCTGACACTGTCTGACACAGGGTTGATTGTGAGTTGCTGTGAGGCCAAGCACAGCCTGCAGAATTCAGGGGAGGTACCTGCCTTCAGCAGCCTCTCCAGCAAAGCCTGGAGAGCCATGGACATGGATTCCCAGGGATTAACTCCACTGCAGACAGCAACCTGCTCCCTTTCCCTCCACCCACCCTCAGCACTTCCCTGCTGCTGGTCCCCCAAACCAACAGCCCCTGTGACTGCTTGTGATTCTCCTGAGCTGGAGACAAAAGATTTGGCAAGGTAAAAGGCAAACAGGTCCTTCAGCAGTGCTTTAACAGTCTTGTAAGTTTAATTTCCTTCACCCCAGAGCAGAATAAGTGAAGGAGGCTGAAGTCACTAACAAATCTGTGGCTGCACAGGAGGCTCATGTCCCTGTCAGGTCATCCACCCACCCACTCCCCTGCCAGATCCCTCTTGCTTCCCTACCTGCACATCTATGTTTTGTTCATTCCTAAGTCCTTCAGCAAAGCAGCCACTCACCCGTGGCCACACACCTCTCACAGAGGATGGAGACCATGTACCTGCAGCTCAGTACTGCTAAATTACACATCCTAACTGTTCACAAAACCCTTTTACACAAAGAAAATGCCACACAGAAATGCTCAGTGGCAGAGGCCACTCAGCACTGGCCACCAGCATGGAGTAAAACCCCCAAGAGCCACAGCCTGTCCAGAGGGACCAGGTCACCATCAGTACCACCACTATGACCCTGCACTGCAAGAGAACTCACATCAGCCAAGCACCATAGGCCCTCCAGTTAATTAAGACACAATATAAATATCACACAGAAAGTGATTTTCACATAGAAACAGGCTATAAAAAAAAAAAAAAAGAGTATCTGTCTATAGATTTTCTTCCTTCCCGAATCTTTCCTCTCAGGTTTTCCCACTTTGAAGCCCCTGTAAACAGGACTCTCACCAGTAACATGTGCTGCTCATTAGCACATCCTTGAGCTCACCTGAGCTCTTGGCCTCTTTGAATGCCCTGCCCGTGCCAAGGGGCAGGGGCTGCTCTGGGGGAGGGGGCAGCTCTAGGAGAGCTCTTTTGGAGCAGGACAGAAAGGCACAGCATGAAAGCTGTTTGCTACAAGCATAAGGAAGCCAGGCAAGGGAAAGAAGGGAGTCAGTCAGAGGAGGTAAGGAAGAAGAGGTTTGTAGACACTGTACCAGCTATTTCTATCCTAGGGCTTGGCATGGAGCCTGCAGGAGCAGAAATAGTCTCTCTGTGCTCAAAGGATGAAGAAGTAGGGAAGGGCAGGGAGAGGGCTGTGGCTAGGCACAGGGACAGAAGAGAAAGGAAAGATGGAAGAGGTTCATATGGGCCATCTACACTGGCAACTGGCATAGAGCCTGCAAGGCTAGAAATAGAGTGTGTTTCAGGAAAAAAATAATCAAACTTCTTCAGAATGCAGTCATTTGTTTGATTAAGACATTAGTGAGTGAAGTGCCTATATCTCTGTGCAATTACTGTTTTTATCGGAATGCTATGCAGCAGGTCATGAGCAGTAAGGGATGCTCCAAACATGGGAAAATGAAAATCAGATTTTAAAAAAGAACCATTTTCTGAAAAATAACTTTCTTCTGTTTTTGAATTTTTCTATGCTAAAGGCTGTCATGCAGTGGAAAGAGCATTATTATGCTGTGAAAAGAGTCATAAAGAGAATTTTGTATTATATCAATACTTAAAATATGCAAATATGATATCTTCACAACGCCCCAAAATTATGCTTGGCATGAATTCTTAGCAACAATACAAATATCATCATCTTCAAATAAGCAGGTATAACATGCTGCTCAAATAGCTGTAAAAACAACCTCATCACAGCTCTGGGAGCATCCAGATTTCATCTTTGATGTAGGTAGATTTTAAGTAGGAAAGGGAAGAAAGTTGTCTTAAACATCAGGGTGTATTGGGATGAGCTTTAGTGGAGTAACTGCATATTTAACATGGAAAGGAAACCTGCCAGCATGCATTTACAGAGCTGTTGTCTTCATATAAAGCTGGTTCTGATACTGCAGGTAGAGCTATAGGGTCTGAGTGCCATGGCACAGCCTCCTCCTTCCCCATTGAAATCCCCACTGAAACAAGGCTATCCTCAAGCTGCTGCCCTGTGTGCTTGAGCCTTAGGTTAGCTAGTGTCTGTCTGTTACTACATGTAAATTGGCCATGATTTAAACCAAAAAAAAAAAAAAAAAAAAAAGGAAGAGGGGAAATAGTAAAACTAGTCTAACATAAATGTTTCATTGTGGGGTAGATACACTTTTGCAACTTCTTTCAGTGTAAGTAATTTTAGATGTCTTGATTCAGATATCATTAAATCAGCAATGTACCACGACTCCTCTGGCTTTGGTGGATTTATGCCATCATTTGAGTTCAAAATCAGACCTCAGCAGTCTATTTTCTTTTTTTTTTTGTCTGCAGGTTTTCCAAAAGTAGCAGCTATTTCTGCTCACTCCAGAGCAAGAGTGGTGGGAGGGTTTTGCCCGAGGAACAATGCATCTTTCTCCATGCAGTGTACAGAATTCCCATTTTGTGCATTAGAATAGATCTTGAAACAGTTCTAATTAACATTTTTAATTTGCATTTTAATTGCCTGCTGGGGTGTGAAATGGCATGCCTAGGTAAAGGAGCATTTTCCTGCGTTCCAGTGGTTTGCACAGTCCCAGTGAGGTGGTAGGGGCAGAAGTACTCTGGCCACTGGTCATTTTGCAGCATTCCCCATAATTAAGGCAAGGCCTGATCCAAAAAGCAATAAGTTGAGCTGAAAGGATTCACATGGGTGTTTGTCTGTTTGTTTATTTTTCACGAATGGGACTCCCATAAATAGTTTTTGTCTGAAGATACACATCAGATCTTGATTTTAAAATTGCCAGTTGCAAAGAATCAGCACAGTCATTCAAAGGTTGGTTGGTGGCTAATTACTCTCT
>NW_008659833.1:50445-74306 GCF_000695815.1 Acanthisitta chloris | reverse complement strand
CATATATAATATATATATATATGTATTTTTAAGATGATATTTTTTCAGATATGAATTTGCCTCTGTGCAGTTTCCAGCTGGTGCACCCTGCAGTCACATAAAGGTTACAGTGAAATCAACTTGAACCTCTTCTTTTTTTCAGCAAGACAGAATGAGCTTCCCAGATTTTCACCTCCTAGGGCAAATTTTCCACCCCTTTTCCCATTTTTACAGGTCCTCCTGGTGTCAATTTCAGCCTCTCAAAATCAGCCTCGAGTCAGGGATATCTGAACTGGGACATTTTTAAATCTCAGTCGTTGGAATGCCAAAGGCTGAGGACATGTAATCTTCTGCTGGCTTTGCCCAGTCAACTGTTGCATTTGCTCTTCTGGCCACAGCATTGCCTGGGCACACCAGGCGATTTATGTCAGCCAGACACATATCCAAGTCCTCTTTATTTAGAGCTCTTCTCCCCAGTGCAAAATCACTCTGGTCCATGTCCTTGTGTTTAGGGATATGGAATAGGGATGTGGCCATACAGAAATGTAGACCAATTTGCTGTAAAAAAACCCTCTAGACCAGAGTGTATCTGTGAGACATCCCGTTCAGTATTTCCTGCAGTCCAACACTTGGTTCATCTTTAAAGTTTCAGTGACACCTTTATTTTAGGGAGGAGGCAGGTTTGCTGTTCAATATTTAGCATGTAATTCATGTAGGGACAGGAACCACTACCTGGAGGACCCTACAAAACATATAGCCTCTTAAAGATGATTACTTATTTAATTTCTTCAGCTAGGTGAGTTTTAATTCATTTATTGTGTGCCATGTCAAAATTATAACATTTCTGTTTCCTCCTCAAAATACTAGACAAGGGTGCCAAGTCATGTGCCTTACAGAAGTCTATTACCAAGTCTATTACCTTAACGCTATTTCATTTGTCATCCAAACTTGTAATTTCATAAAAAGATATCAAATTAGTTTGAGAAGATCCATTTACCTTAAACCCACCTTGATTAGCATTTAATTTTATTAGCCTCTTTTAATTCTTTATTACTAAAGCCTTGCACAATCAATCCAATCACTGCTATTTTCCCGGGATCAAAGTCAGGCTAATGCTCTCTCACTTTGCCCTTTGTAAGATATTGGCACAATTTCAGCTTTCTCTGGACTGCAGAGACTTCTCTCATGTCCTAACATGTCTGAAAATCTATTCATTATTAGCACTTTAAAGAACTCCTTACCTAACTTTGCAGATACAAATTCCTAAATCAAGAAATTTGGTAATTGCCATTTAACATGCTCTTTCAGGACTGCCAGTCTTAAAAGTAGCAGTGTGTAATTTCCCACTAACACTGCAGGCCATTTTGTCTGCAATAACGAAGATATTTATTTTAAAATTCCACCTTTTAAATAATAGAGTTGATGAACCTCCCATTTCCATTTGCTTTTGCATTCTTATCACTACCATTTCAAGCCACTGATACTCCCTGTGTGCTTTAGCTTTCCTTGTCCCTTTTTAGCACAAATTTCTCCCTTTATAGATTTTTTTTTTCCCAGCCTGCTTTTATTTACCCTCATAACCAGGATGGTTTTTTGTTTTAAACTAGTTTGGGTCTTCCTTGATTCTGAGACTGTTCTTTCACAAACTTGATTAAACAGTTTGCAAATACCATCTATATTTTCCTGTTTGAATGGGTTTTTTTCTCCTGATTGATGTGTTAGTATTTGGGTTTGTGAAATTTCCCTTTTGAAAGACAAAGAGTTTATCTGCTGTGGTTTATCTCCTTATTTTATGTTCACACAGTGGATGTGACTGAAGTCATGGCTGCTGATACCTCAAGCTGCTTCAGTGTCCTTGTTCTGTGAACGAGTTCTCCTTGTCCGCCAAGATGAGACGTGATGTAGATGTTCCTGCTGGAAGTAGCCTTCCTGTCAGAAAATTGCCATCTGGGGACTTCAGAAATTCTGGCTGACTGAAATCTTCACTTTATACCATTCAGAATGAGCTGCCTCACAATGATGAGTGTGGGCTATGTTGCAAACAATATTGATATGTGTTTGAGTAGCAACCTTCCTCTATAGGGATGACTCATAAGCTCAACTTAATTTCCTTTTATGAAAAGGGAACCCACTTAGTTGATCAAGGGAAAACAGTCGATATAATCTTTTTGGATTTCAGTAAAGCTTTTGATACTGTCTATCACAGGATCCCTCTGGATAAAATGTCCAGCACACACTGGATAAACACACCATGAGACGTGTGAGCCACTGGCTGACGGGTCGGGCACAAAGGGTTATGGTGGATGGGGTTACATCAGGCTGGAGACCAGTCACCAGTGGGTTCTGCAGGGCCTTTTAGGCCCAGTGCTCTTCAGTGTCTTCATAAACTACTTGGACACTGGTCTCAAAAGTGTACTAAGTAAGTTTGCTGATTACACTAAATTGGGAAGAGCTGTTGACTCCATCAAAGGCAGAGAGGCCTTGCTAGGAGACCTTGATAAATTAAAGGGCTGGGCAATCATCAAGTGTATGAATGTGAAGAAGGGCAAGTGCTGGATTCTGCACCTGGAAACAGGCAAACCTGGATGTACAGACAGACTGAGGAATGAGAGGCTGGAGAGCAGCACTGCAGAAAGGGACCTGGGGGTCCTGGTCAATGGCAAGATGAATATGAGCCAACAGTGTGCCCTGGCAGCCAGGAAGGCCAACCATGTCCTGGGATGCATCAAGCACAGCACTGCCAGTCGAGGGAGGTGAATTGTCCTGTTCTACTCTGCTCTGTGCTGGTGCAGACTCATCTCAAGTGCTGTGTGCAGTTATGGGTGCCACAATATGAGAAAGGTAAAAAGCTATTAACGCTCAGGGCCTAGAGGGGAAGCCATACAAGGAGTGGCTGAAGTCACTTGGTCTGTTCAGCCGGGAGAAGAGGGGAGACCTCACCAGGATCTGCAGCTTCCTCATGAGGGGCAGTGAAGAGGCAGCACTGATCTCTCTCGCAAACAGTGACGAGGCCTGAGGGAATGGCATGAAGCTGTGTCAGGGGAGGTTTAGGTTGGATATTAGGAAAAGGTTCTTCACCTGGGGGGTGGTTATGCACTGGAACAGCTCCCAAGGGCAGTGGTCACAAAGCCTGCCAGAGTTCAAGAAGCATTTGGACAATGCTCTCAGGCAAGTGATGTGATTCCTGAGGTTGTTCTTGTCCTGTGCAGGGCCAGGAGTTGGACTTTGATGATCCTTGCAGGTCTCTTCCAACTCAGGATATTCTATGACTCTATGATTCAATTGAATGTAATGGTGTGAAGTGCATATCACCTGGAAGGACACCAGAAACTCTACTTGTTAGGTCTCGTGGATGAATAAATATTCCAGCTGACCGACTTCATAGTTGCCAACATCACCATTTTATAGTGTGAACCTGTTTTATTTCTCTTTTGCCGAGTTGATCTTTTCTAAAGAGATTATAAACAACTTAATCAACATTCCTGTCATGTGTCATCCTATTAGGTTTCATTAATATCAGCTAGTTCTAATGCATGTTTCTAAACAAGCAATTTCTATTCCTTGCATTTATTACCTGGGCTTTTAATCTTGATACATAATCAATTTATAAATTTCTGCAAAGCATAGTCTGTCTCTGTTTATGTTGTCAACACAGAGATTTTGAACAATCTGAGAGTTCAGTGGTCCCTTCTTTTCAGACACTTCTGTTAATTGAAACCACTCCCTGCAGCTCCAGACAGTCCAGTTTTCTGCAGAAGTGTAGCTCTTCCAAACTGTGCAGTTTTTCTGTTGCCCTAAAAAGCCCAAATTCTCTAACTTACACCCCCTAGTTCAGTAGCATCTTCACTGTCAGGTCTTTGCATCTTCTGATTTCCTTTATTTTCCTCCAACAGGACACCTCAGACATCCCCCTCCTTCGGTTCCTTTTAGAGTATAAATCTGACAAAGTTGGATCATGAATTGGTGCAGCAGTGTCTTCTGTTTTCATGGAGTGGCACCCTTTGTGCTGTGGTTCCTCATGTCAGTCAATCACTCTGGTGCCAGCCTGTCCCTTGTAGAATATTTCTTCCTCCTCCATGCAACAGGAGTTGATTAGCCTCCCTTGTTTCATCTTCACTTGCTTCTTCCAGGTACTTAATGAGAGGATGCTCTCTGCATTTTACTGTCCCAGTACACAAAATTACTTAGACTTCTCTTGTGGTAATTGTAATGTCTTGGTCCTACTGAAGTCAGCAGAAGTATGAGCACTGACCTCAGCAAAGGGAGCATCTAAATAAGTATGAGCCAAAAGTAGTTTGGCTGGGTATTGCCAGAGTTGCTCCAGCCTAAGTGGCTTGGAAACCAGACTTGGGTCATTTTGCTCCTCAGAGAGTAAGTCGGTTTCCAGATTCAGTGGACTTTGGACTTCTGACAGAGTTTTGCATGGAACCAGCTCAGCTTTGCACTTCCACTGGAATCAGCAGCATCTTCTTGTGGGAACAGCTTTGCAGTCCTCTGTAGCCATCTACACAGGAAAGGAAAAGCTGCTGTGAAAGAGTAGCAAGGAGTCATGAGAAGTAACTGCCTCTTACAACTACAAGGAACTTTAAAAGAATTAAAACTGTTTTTATTTTTTCTTTATTATAAAATAAAAAGCCCACATACCACCTTCCTATTTCAACTCTACATGTGGGCTGTGAGTTCCTGATGATTTTTAGACCAACACCACAGTCGCCAAACACAACCGCTGTTAATAATGCCAATACAGAGACTACTGAGACAACACTGCTCTTTAAAAGACACTCTCCTTTTTCACTCAGAAACAGAAACGAAGCCAATAGGGAGCACAAAACATCACCATCACTTCTGAAAGCCCCATTCAAGTAATTTGCTTTCATACATTTTGTTGCTTTCCATCTCCCAGCTTTGAGTTCCTTTTGTTGTTTCTAATAGATAACACCAGCTTCAAAGTTTGAAGAAACCATTCCTTTTCTGCTGCTGTTGTCCTTTTTTCTTTTATTCCTTTAGAAAATGTTGACTTTTTTTGCAAGTTAAAAGGAGCTGCCTTAACAAAGCATGCCCAGCATCAGGAGAGTCGTGTGTCTTGCGCTGCAGCATCCTGAGCTCGTGGAGTGATGGAAGGACCCTTTCCTGACCAGCAAATGCAGCTGCACCCTTTGTATCTCCATCTACCCAGCCTTGTGGGCTTGGTAATTAAAGTCCTACTCTTCTGATTAAAACGTGCTCTCCTATACTTTTATTTTAAGGGACAGCATATGCTTGATAGCAGTTTGATTAAAAGCAATTAAGAAATCCCCTACTTTTAACTTAGAAGAAGGCACATTATTTTCGAGTGAATATTGGATATATCCATAATATAATATATATTATGCATATATAATGCATATATATGCAGCATTTGTGAGTGAGCTTGGTGGTTACAGCTGTCATGCAACCAGCTCAGCCAGCGCCAGCTCTAGTGCAACACACTGACGCAGAGCTACAGGCAGCTGATGAAGTGTCTTCATCATAGTTTGCTGAGTGCCTTGTCTATATTTTCATGATTTATTACTTCCCTGACTTTCTTAGGTGTTGGGAGGAACAATGAATCAATCCAAGTGTTTTCAGAGCAGGGACTGCTAATTGCGTGAGCTCTGTTTACCACTCGAGAGCTCCAGTTTTGACAAGTCTCTTGACCGCATGTTAATACAGATGATTAATTATTGTTTAGGGCATCTGCAGAAACACACTGGATAGGTAACACTTCAGAGCTATTATTTCTTTCTGAACAAGCAATAAACATAATTATGTACACACCCTGTTACAACCATAACAGGTGGGAAAAGAAAGTGCTTTCAAAGGTGCGGGAGTAAACCATCACTCTCTAGAGATGGGTATACTCAGGGCACAGGCTGAAGAGATGGGGAGGCAGGTTTGAAGCAGTTCCTTAGCTTGACTCCTTGGTGGCTTCACAGTGGCTTTTTCTTTCCACTGTACATCATTACAGAGGACTGCAAACAAGGGCAGAGATGCTGCATCATCTGGTGTATGAATGAGGGGTGGAAATCCAAGCCAGAGCACCATGGGCAGGCCACAAGGCTATTAGGGTGTCAAATGTTTGCACCATCTCACAAATCGATGGGATAAACTCCAAAGCTGGGAGGCTGGGGGACACTGCCGGGCACTTGTCTCTGGAGGTTTTCCCTGCACTGCCATGCTTCACCTCACTGCCCTGCTCTGCCTTTGCTCTTTCTGAGGTTGGCATTCATTCCCCTGGGACAGGGCTCTCCCCTCCCCATGGAGGAACATACTCCATGTGCAAGTATTTTCTTACCCAGAAGGACTCCTGTTGATGCCAGGAGTTGTCCCCAGGCTCACCCCAAGAAGGACATGAGCGTTTGTCCTACACCACTCTTGGCTTGTTGCAGGTCTTTGGAGTTGGTGCTGCTGGGGAAGGTGTTGGGGCTTATCTATGGGCTCAAAAACAAGTCCAGGATGGATTAAGGCTCACACATCATCCCTGGGGAGACCATAGAGGTATCCACAGTGGGGGTGTCCATGGTGAGATGCTGCTCAGGGAACCCCACCATGAGTGGCATGAAGTGGCAGGAACCAAGAGGCCTGACCATGTGAAGCAGAGGAGCCAGTGACAAAGGAACAGCAATCAGTAGCTGATACATGTCTGTGTGAAGCAGTTCTATGTTCATTTTACAATATCAGGTAACAGTGCAACCAGAATGGCTCTGCCGTGCAACAGTCTCATAAAACACTAGAAGAAATACAAATACAGGTTTAATTGCCCACTCCACTTAAATTACTTTATCCTGTGTAACTTCATTACTTCTAGAAAATTTGGCCCAGGCCATTATGTTGGGAGGTAAAGTTTGCAGGAGGCTATGAAATTTCCCACTGCAGCAGCAGCCTGCCAGGGGGGTTATTATACCACACAGATGAGAGTCTCTCT
The DNA here is from genome assembly GCF_000695815.1 of Acanthisitta chloris. NCBI lineage: Eukaryota > Metazoa > Chordata > Aves > Passeriformes > Acanthisittidae > Acanthisitta > Acanthisitta chloris. Next base: position 67,384 of record NW_008659833.1, on the reverse strand, counting down.
GTCTGGACAAAGTCCTCCTCAGCACATTGGAGGCAAGGTACAACACCATGCAGCTGGAGACCTCACCATTGCTTCCTTGTGTTCCTTGCATTTTGGTGGAGCAGCATCACTGGTCTGAAACAAAAGACTAAGGACAAGCCTCTCTCTGAAATTCACAGCACACAACACAGAGGCTTCCTGGCCCTGCACCATGCAGAGGTACAGATGGAATTATCTCCCCTATGCTATCAACTTCAGCCACACACACCTGCAGGCAGGGTCCCCACTGGGGCACACACAGCCATTCCCCCATGAACAAGGGGTCACTCACTGGGGGAAGGCACCCCATCACCCTCTGTGACCCCTTCTCACTGCACTGGTGGCCTCTGTGGAAAGGTTTGTACCACCAACCTTGATACTTCTGATATTCCCAATTTGTGCTTGTCAGTGAGCCAGACCAGCCCAGGTCCCCTCAGCGAGGCTGCAATTGCAGTGGGGAAGGGGCAGTAGTGGTGGGACAGTGCTTCAACGACACCTTCAACTCCCCAGGCTTTGCTGGGTGTTGAGTAGCTATGCTGGTTGGGCAGAGCATTTTCCTTTTCCTGATTTTTAAGTTTAAGGCTACCATAAGCCATTGCAGTATGTTTATAGCATCCAGAATCTTCCCATCTGGCCCTCCTCAAGCTGCTCATCCCATCCAGAAAGCAGAAAGATTTATGAGAAAAATGTAATGAGAGTACGTGAAATGGCAAACCTGTCTGTGTCGTCGTTTCCTATGGCTGTTCCCCTCCCGCCAAATCCCTCGTGAGCCAGCAGCACAACCTCACCCTGCAGAGGCAAAACTAGCAGCTGCAGTACTGGGTTTGCTCTGAGAGAGTGAATAGCATCTACTCCCATGGCAGGAAGCATCAGTGCATTAACTGGGCCACAAGGTCCTGGACCAGAGCAACGAGCACCAGCACAAGGGCATGTTGTGCACTGGCACAGTGACATGTAGTGAGGTTAATAGCTCTACTCAGTTTTAGTCCATCATGCTCTGGAGAGGGAATAGAGTTCACTGGGCAGGGGGAAACAAAGCCGACCAGTTTCTGGAAAAGAAAAGCCTGTTCCTTTAATCTATTTGAAAGCTTTTGGTACATCAAAGTTCTGGCAAGAAGAGATATCACTGATATAATTGATGTGGACACTTGTAAAGGTCTTTGTGAAAGAGCTATTCACGGGAGGCATAAAAGGGTCATGGGTTGGACAGTAGCAAGGAAACAAAAGCCCCAAAAGCAGGATAAGGCCTGGGCAACTGTCACACAGCTCTGTACCCCACCCAGCAGCACCCTCAGCACCCAAAGCCCAACTAGGGGGATGAGGATTGCCAAGGCCACCACCAAAGCCAGGGGAACAGGTCAGAGTAGCAGAAGATCCTCCCATGGACACAGCATGGGTAAGGCTGATGATTGAGAAAACCAGGCAAGTCCAGAACAGTTGTCACCTCTTGAAGAGAAAACCCAGCTAGAGCCATGGGCTTGCTAACACTGGGGGTTGCAAATACACGCTACTATCCCCCCCAAAAAAATCTAAAACAAATGAAGATATTGGATAAAGACCAGGAGAGAAAGTAGCAGGGAACTGTGTCCAAATGCTTGGATGGGAAGGAAGAGGAGGTCCTCTTCTGGCATTGCTGCCTCTCACCAACTCCCAAATGACACATCAAAAAGAGAGGAGGGGAGCGTTTCCAAGATGGGAAAGTAAAGAGAGTTAGAAATAGTCTAGCTAGATTTGAAATTATTTTAATTTCTAGACAAAGTGAGTAAAAAGCAACATAATGGCAGTACACAAAATAACGAACGGCACAAAGAAGGTACATATAAGTACTCCTATTTTCACTTTTCACATAAAAAGAGAACAAAGGGACAGTCAATAAACACAAGCAGCAGCGCACATATAAGGATAAGCAAAATACTGTTGTTCTAATATACTGTGCATAATCATCCAGGGAGCTCACTGTTCCTGCATATCACTAAAATCTCAGATGCAGAGACTTGCAAGAAAGATATAGGAACGTACCTGAAAGATCATTTGCAGTTATATTCGCTCTATGTGAGTTACATGAGTGGTGAGCAATAATATGGGCTTTAAGAGAGAAATTCTCCTAAAAACTGCAGTGAATGGGAGGGGGGCATAGATCCTCATGGCCAGATTATTCCAAAAATTTTCTTCTAAGGGATGTCTTGTTCCTTCTTCCTCTGAAGCATCTACATTGACTATCGGGAGCGATCAGTGACTGGAGCAGACAAAGAACTTCTTGTCTCCTCTGGCTTTCTCCTGCAGCAAGACCAGAGCACCTTCCCATCTGCTCTGTCCCCATGCATCACCCAGAGATGGGGTTTTTCACCCTTCCTCCCTGAAGCCACCTCACCAGTGAAGCAGGTGGCAGGGCCAGCCCAGTGTGCTGCTGCCACCAGCCTCACTCCCTGCAGGGGTCCCCTTGAAGACTCTGGGGCTACCAAGTAGCATCATCTGAAAAAGTAAAGCTGGTTCCCCAGACTGGGGTGCAACTGCCCTGAGTGGGGACTGCCTGGGGAAAGGCAACTGCTTGGGTGGGTGCTGAGTCCCAGCCTGCTTGTTCCTTCTAACCAAGGAACATTTCACATCCTCAGCCATATGTGACTGAAGGAGGTAAAAATAATCTTGTCGTCTTTTTTCTCCATTGACGTGCAGTGATATCTCCCCTATTCATTGCTGAAATGAACCAAAATTAATCTCAGTAACAATTCTGCCTGGTGATGAGAATGCTCATATTAGTGATACGCATCAGTACACCTTCCTTCAGAACTGATGTTACCTGGATAAGTATCAGTGAAGGTCAGCAATGGAGAGGTGGGGCAGGAAATTACTTGAAAGAGCATCTTGGAATTCAAATAGAGCTGACAACTGCAAACCTATGTTTGTAGAAACCTTCCTTTTCATGGCCTCCCTCAACTGAGGTAGGTCAGAAGCCCAGGCCTTTCTGCGCCCACAAAGTCAAAATATAGTGACCTTGCTTTACTCTCCCTCTCTGTGAGGTTCGTGTCCTTGCACTCAACTCAGACCACGGACCATCCTTCCCCTGACAGCCGCCCATGCCCAAAGGATGTCATCCCAGGTCCCAACCTCTACATGGCTCTGCTGCAGCACTCCCTCATGTTAGCTTTTCCCTGCCTCTCAGGCACATCTGGCATGCTCTCCCACCAAAACACACCAGTTACACAGAGTGGTTGCTGTTTTCTCCTCTCTCTGCAATCCCATTTCCTCTGCAGGAGATGGCAGACAGGGAAGACCACCTTCTGCCCATTGTCCCCAGCCCCTTTGCCAGCTGATCCCCCTCCTGCAATAACACCTTTGGTGTTCCACAGGCATCTCCTATCCCTGGAGAAGATGGCAGTCTTTCCAACACGGAGCTAATTGCATGGTATTAAGATATTAAGAGGCCTTATTTTCAGTTGTGTTTTTTTTTAAAGACTTTATTTGTCTAACATGCTTGACCAAAAATTACAACAACATTCAAGTTATGCCAAAATGATTAAATAATCTTTAAGCTTTCATACCTCAAGTACTTTAAATGATATTTTGAAGTAACAGCTGCTTTCGTATCCTTTCCACATAAAAATACACAGTATTTGGAAGATACCTTAGGAAAAATTATTTTTAAGAGAATAGTTTATGGTTGACATAGAAATTTTGCTGAGGCTAATAAAAGGACCTCTTTCCCCCACTTTAACATTTTAGTCTCTTAAGTGCCGTGAGCGAATGTAAACATTTCAGACTTTAACATACAGCCAATTTCCTGCCACATTTGTTGCAAACTGCTTGAATTGTGACTAGCTATGACACTTTTATTCTAACTTCATGCTATTGTTCATCTTACCAGTGATGGCAGGAGTTCATATTCAACTATGAATTTCAGTTCTTGCTGATTTAGGAGCTGATCCTGCAATTTCTACACCAATAGTTTTGACAAAAGTGGCCTCATCTGAATTCATGGCAGACTGCTCATGCACTTGTGAACCACTCACCCAAAAACCAGTTGCAGGTGTCACTGGTTGTTTCAGGTTTTGTTTTCAGGAAAAAGCAGAACACTAGTTTAGACACCAGGTCACTCAACTGATAACAAGAAATTACAGACCTGTGACGTCGTATTTTCTGGGGGTCTGGTGGCTTCTTGTGGGTTCACAGCATGAGTTAGTTAGTGAGCTCAAATTTGTTGGCTCCCAGCAGCAGTTGAAAGAGCTGCTGCCCATGGGAAACCAGTGCAAAGCAGTGTTTCTGCCCAGCTTGCTCAGAATTAAAGCTGACATAGCCTGGTTTTACAACACAGGTATTTTAAATTGTGTATGTGTATAATGCAGCTACATGAAGCTCACATTTGCATCCATGTATCAGGCAAACAGTAACACAGACAATTATCCGATGCACGTGTGCAGATGTGGGCTATGCACAGACCTGCAAACAGCTCTGCACTGGTAGTGTAGTGGTCTGCCCAACATGTGTGAACAAGACTAATGTCTAGATGTTATCAGCCCCAAATTCAGCATGTCCAAGTTTGGAATAGAGCAGTTAAATTGTCTCCATCAAGGCAAAAGGAGATGTTTGTTAGTTCAAGGCAGAAATACACTTCTTGCAGGGCATGCCTGAAGCCCTTTTTTTTGGTGGGTTTGTAATCAATTCTTAAGCTTCTGCCTAGGACAGGACTGAAAGCCCAGCAGCTTCAACACCTCTGCTAACCTGCAGCAGAGCCACATGGGCAGTACCATGGCAATGGACCACCCCAACCAGCTCCTGACATGTCCCCTGCTCTGCCTGGCAGCACATGCAACACAACAGATGGATTTCAACTAAGCTTGTCTTGGGCCTCTCTTAGCAGTGTCCGTGAGTGGGCAAACAGCAGTAACAGTTTCCATGAGGCGACCTCTGCTCTGTACTCACTGGTGTGTACTTGTTACTCCTCAAACTTATGCTACTACATAGCTACCCAAAAGTGAATGCCCAAATTCCACCTTGGGATGATGCCTCCCCCTTGACATCTATTATGTTCCCCGAGGACAAAATTATCACAATGACATTTAACCACTCCATACTGGGGCCAAATTCAAACCAGTAATCTCATCATTGGCTGCATGTCCCATCAACAGGTTTTAAACCAGTAGTCCCAGTGGGTTTTATTTAAAATACCATTACTGATCATTGGGCGGGCTTTTTGTCTTTTTTTTTTTTTTTTTTTACATACAATCACACACTGCCTTACCATATGAAAACACAGTTATAATTTTTCTTCTTTTTTTTAAAGGGAAATGTCATCCTTTTTTCACAGGCGAGGCCAGGTTACAAATTCCTGAGTTTATACTGCACTTAACACAGTCTCCCTTCTTGAATGTTGAGCTGTTTACAGCATGCTGGCAATATGTACCATTTCCCTTACCATCTGTAATGCCAGATGTAGTAAAACTTCATTTCAGTACAGTGAATTAGGGCCTCTATTGCATTGGTTTTGAATAGATGCAAAGACCTGGAGGACTTGGAGTAATAGCATTCCTCCTGTGACTGGTCATTTGTGCACCATCTTTTATATTTGCCATGTTAATTAAGGGAAAACATCTTTACCATCATTTTTGTTTTACCAAGAGCTCACTGGGAAACATCTGAAATGAGGAAATCCTAGTCTAAACACTTCAGTTTAAACTGCAAACTTTCTGAAAGAAACACTCCTTTGAAAGACATCGTTCTTTTAGTATGTCCAATATACGTATATACAAAAGCCCCTACTAGATATATATATATATGTATATGTATATATGTGGGATGCATTCACTTTTCTGTGTTCACAAGTATTTTAATGGTGAAATGTTAAAGTCCTTAATCTGTTTCTGGCACCAAAGTGTCTTTGTTCCTCATCCACTTTTGTTACTCAAAATTATCTGTGAAGTAGCTAGCAGGGAAAAAAGAAGGTTTTTGCTTTTTTCTTGAATGGTTCCCTATTGGGATTCTCAGCCAGCAATATAAAGTTGCTAATGTGTTGGGTACAACTTTAAATCCTCATTGTAATCATGTGTTCCTTGGAGTAGGTAAGTCAATAACTATAGGTGGATTAAGTGGCTGGTAATTCACAGTGCACACAGATGCATTCACATAGGTAGTAGTTCCATCAGCCATGACACCATAACCTACAAAGGAAGAAAAACTCTGGTTACTCTTGTTATTCATTATTATCTTCTTTTTTAATTATTCACCTTTGTCACACAATGGTAAGCACCACATATATTACTCAGAAGGAATTTGAAAATTCTCCTCATGCAAAATATAAAGGTCCCCTGAATCAATACCATCTTTGTCCTACAGCAGCACTTTTTGCCACCTTTTAAGCTGTGCAAGAAAAGCAAAACAGACCCTCACTAGCTAGTGACTATATTCTCTGGCAGCCAGCTCACCAAACCTCCTTAGAAAGATAGATCCTTCTCTCTGCAATGCTTAGGAAAGGATGAGAAGATAGAGCTTAGGCAATACAGCATTGAAAAATACATGCTTCTGATCATTTAGGTTTGCAGTCATCAGTGCAACAAACTCTGGACAATTTTAATCTTTCCATCTATTTTTTCTGTCCTGTGTTGAACATCATTTAAGCAATCAGCGAAGAAAAAGCACTGCTTGACTAAGGCAAGTGTGTGTGCATGTGCACCTGGGCAGGATTTGTCTAGTAGGAACCTCTTCTTCCCTATGTGCTTGAAGTTGTTGAATAACATCCACCAAATTTGATGGAAAGACATTAAAATGTCTGTTCAGGCAAAGAAAAAAAATGGCTTTATTAATGCATTCTCTCACAGACAAGGTGAATTCACATACTAAGACACTATATAAATTCCACAGGAGAAAACACACACCTGTGTGCCTCACCAGTGGTGAAAATGTTTCAACTACATCTCATATTTGGCTAGACACCCAAGTCAAACAATTCCAGAGCTAAAGCTGCAGAAAATCAAACTTCCAGCTCTAATGTCTGTGGAAATACAGCAAAATGCTGTTTCAGAAAGTGAAGAAGCAGCCCTTTAACTGCCCTGGTGCTGTGAAAAAGCAGATACAATCTCCATTGTCAAAAATCTTTTAATGAATGACTCGGAAAAAAACATAAGCTCGATTACATTAAAACTAAAAGCTTCATGTTGGAAACTTGCATTGAAATGTTATGATGGATATGAAGAACTGCATTCACAATCAGAAATATATGATTTGGGGGAAATCACCTGGTAGAAAGCATTTGTATTAAGATCCAATCTCACCTTTATCGAAGTTAATAGTGAAATGTATTCATTGCTACATACACTGAGGTCCAGCTATTCAAATCCTAGGTATCTAGGACCCTATGGCTTTTCTGAGTGCAGTTTTGTGACTTACAGAAACACTGAAAGTTGCATAATTTGCATACAAAGAAACAGTAGCCAAATTCCTTTATGTTTTTTTCCTTAAAATACCCTGAATAATGCAGGGCCTCCTGGACTCCCCACGGAAAAAACACACTATAATTAGGGACTAGGGAGGAAAGAAAACTCTGTCAGGTTCCTGTCACAGACATTTCTTTAAATCATTTTCTGTTTGCCACAGAACAATTGTTCTGTGTAAAACACAAAATGCACGGAGGACAGTCAGCACTGCTGCTGGGACTTTCTGTCTCCTCGGCTACACATTTGGAGAGAACAGAATCAGTTTCCTAATATACTCTTTTTGCTGGAAGATTCCTAATGCTATAGCTTTCACTCCTGTCCTCCTGCCAACGGAGTTTCCTTGGCCATGACCTCAGCCAAGTACTGGCTGTAATGGGAAAACCAGGATTTTAGCCAGAGCCCCTGATATGGTCCTTGCTGCTTCCATGGGTCGATCAGCAGCAAGCCCATGTACAGAGGTACTTTTTTGGCAGACATAGCAGTGCAGGGGGGAATAGGGAAGAAACAACTCTTATAAGCATCTCTTTCCCCCAGATGTTCAGTAAATGACTGCTGCAGATGTAGCTATGCTCACTCAGAGGAAGAACTCATCTGTTCAAATCATGCATTCTCTCTACAAAGTGCAGCTTCGTTTGCACAGGCTGTCTGCAATGGGAATTCTCCTCTGCAGAGATTTAGCATCCCACTGAAAAACAGGCTATGCAGTTCCCCATTTGTTTTCTCTAAATTATGATAGTTAACCAGAAGAGAACCTTGTTTCTGTTTGGATACCTACTGTGCCAACTGTATTAATTCACAGGATTTACTATTCTATGGAGGTACCATTCTCTTCCCTTGAGAGCCAAAGTTGGGCTTGGTTTTTACAGATGTGATTTTGTTTACCTGCCTGAAGCTTCGTGGCTTGCTAGCTGTTTGCTTATATCCCCTGCAACCCACATGGCTTACAATCACTGAAATGACAATGAATTTGAACTGTGTTCACCAGCTCTCTTGGTCAGAGTACCAAAGACTACTCTAACAGCATTCTTGGTTTACTCTGTGATTTAACAGCACTTTGGACATTAACTAGGCATTAACAGGTCAGCACTGATGAGACACACGAGGAGAATGGACCTAATCCCTGAGCTGTAAAATAGTGATCTGAATGTCTTCCCCATCACTTTTACACCAGCATATCTCTCAGCAATGTCACTTCTAATGCACCATGGTGAAAGCCCCAGCAGCATGTCAGAATGGGATTTCCTGGGGAGGGCAATGGTTCTCCAGGTATCTGAATGACAGCTACTTCAGTTTTTCCAGTTCTACACTGGTGAGACCCACAGAGATACTACATAAAAGGCAGGAGCAGTCCCAGAAGCAGAAAACTGGCAGTTGTGGAGTACCTCTTCCTGCCACTAAGTTAACACTGGCAAGGTCTAAGCAGCAGATAATACATGTTTACATGCCAGTGGGTTCACTTCTGCACAGCCCAATGGTTTCTTCTGGTGGAGGCACTGCTTGAAGTCTTGCTGCCATGACACGAGAACAGAGCAGACTTCTCTACATCAGACAGCATGTACCTTCCCTTTGCATGGAGATGAGCCCCACTGACTCCAGTGGAGCATATTTGACACTATTTACTGAGCTATGTGAAGGGAACTAATTTTTTTTCTAGTTAAAAATCAAATAGTCAAGAGAACTGCTTTGTTTTGTCTGGGCACAAAATGCTTCCTCTGCCAAAGCAAATAAATACATCAGTATCTTGGAACTTCTACACAAGTCACTGGTGACATTTCTTTTGATTTCAACTTCATACATGCACTGATGGGGAGAGACAACTTTTATTGTACAATCCTGAGATTAAACCTTAGAAGCACCTCTCAAAGAATTCCTACCCATTTACAAACACAGAAACTGAGACACAGAGAGCTTATGTGAATTATCTGAAACCACAGATTCAGCTGAGGAAAATACAATCCATCAATCCTAATATTTAGTCACTTTCTGTAACTATTGGACTTGTGGTCTTATTTTAAAATTCATAGTAATCCTCTCTGTGAAGGAGACATCATCCTGTTTTATAGATGTATAAACTGAAAGAGAAGCTGAAGTACAAATATTGAAATGTGGGTCTACATCAACTCTATATATGCAGCTAAATAAGTATCTGAATTCTAAAAGTGCTTGGGTTCAGACATTCACATTTGAAAATGCTAGTTAAATTTTCTGTGTTTGTGGTTTCTAAATAGATATAGAAAGAAATGTGTGCTGACCTTCATGGATATGTCCAAAAACATGAAGCCTTGGCTGTATTCGTCTCTGGACTGTGTTCAGCAGCTCAACACATCCTACCCGTTGCATTTTCTTAGGAACCCAGTCTAGAAAACCTTTGGAAGAGAAAGGAAAGCTTTAAAAGAAGATAGATAATCTGCAATTTTGTACTCTTACACAGCATTTCTGAGATTTCATGTCTCATGGCTTTTCATAAGTAGCCACAGAATTGACATGGAAGAAACCGAGTCTGCCTTGGTAAGTAGAAGAGGAAGGAAGGAAAAATACTCGAGAAAAACCATAAAAGCACATTTGGATAAAAAGGACTATGATAACTCTTTCCAGGTGTTTTTCAAGGAAAAAAAATCACTTTAATTAGAGCATTTTTTACACTTCTGTTAATAGGAAAGCTCAATTTTTCTTCGTTGAAGAGGGTGAGGTATAAAGAGCAGTGAGTCCAAAGTGAATCTCTGAAGAATCTAAATGACCATTTAGCTATTTAAATCCAGACCTGGGATCTACTTTTCAAAACTGAACACTTTAACTGATGTAATGGAATCTGCATTGACAATAATAAGATGATATTGTTGTGGCATTGAATCCTACAGTAGTGGAATTCAGGTGAGGAACCTACTGCATGCCCAAAAAATAACATCAAGTAAAATGGGTTTGAGCAATTCATGACACAGCAAACCCCACTAGCCTCAATTTATATACCTCAGATAGGAAGAGAAACTCAGGCCTTTTGCAGTAGATGTATTTAAGTGCTATATTTCTTGCACAAAGTTTGTACAAAATTGCATTTCTTAGGAATACAGGCAAAAATGTTACATCAACTTGCCTCTATGTCTCAAAATCCTGCAGGGAGATGTAACTGACAACTGAAGTCTCGTGTTTCCTTCAAAGTAGTACTATAAGAAGGATGTTGATTAGAGGGTTCACAATAACCAATCTGTTTTCTTTCTATTGTTCTGTCATTTTCATCAGGCTCAAATTTGGAAATGCAAAAGATAAAATCTTTCTAATTTTATTGTTCTGGTATTTTCCCTGTGTGCCTGTCATAGCTTTGTGTCTCTTGGATTGCTGCAGTAGTGTGAATATATTGTGCCTTTAGCCAGAGAGGTAGAGTCTGGACCTAGTTTTCATACATTTACTTTTGATGTCCACTCAAGCATGGCTAAGCAGCTAACCAACTGGCTTAAAAGACCAGAACTGTGGTATTCAAGCTCTTGGAAAAGCTCTCAGATTTGCTAGAGCTTCAGGGTAGGTTCACACATTGAGAAATACCTCTTTAGCTGCCAGTGCTTGAAAACTGGGCTCAGTATACTGTGAGGTTTTATGAAAATGGCAGAAATTTGCCCTTGTATGATAGTTACTCAGAGAGCTAAGGCAAATTTTCAGAAACAAGTTGGGAATGTGGCATCCTAAGTGTTAGAAAGAGGAAGTTCTGATCATGGCCAAAGACTCCTAATTCATTCAGATGCATCTGAAGATGCTGCTTGGCTCCTATCAGGGGGATGTACAAAGACAAAGCCCTGCTGAATTCCAGACAGAGCAGAGGAATGCTCAGTTCTGCTAACTGAGTTTACCAGTCACTCGTGGCATCAAATGCAGCTCAAAATTCACTGTAGAAAATAATAAGTATATAAGAAGTCACAATGAGGCCAGCAACTCCTCTAGAATCCAGTCATGGCTTTTTTCCCCCAAGTAAACCTGTTATAACCATAGGTTTTGTTACTACAATGATTTGAAATAGTTAATTGTCAAAATGTCTGTGGTGAACATAAAGCCAAAAGTATTTCCACTTCAAAAACTTCACAAACAAAAATCCATAAAATTAACTTCTCCATTAAATTAAGCATTATTTATGTTGAACATGTTTTTGTTTACATGCATTATCACCCTTCTGAAGCCTTCCCATATGTTTGCAGCTTATTATGTACACCTGACTACACAAACTAAGAATAATTGATTACACCTAGCTAACAATTAGAGTTCATCTTAGGGTTTTTTTAATGTTTGGTTACTTGAAACAGGTTTCTGCAGCTGTCAGGAAAGTATAAATCTTTGTCATAGACAATCAAGCAGACAGCTGCAAATAAAGACTTAAAGGTGAAATTAAATTAAAAACAAACAAAAGAAAAGTGAACTTTTGGAAGAGAAATAAAAGAATCATAAATGCAGAGCTTTAGGAATCAGCAAAAATACTTTATAAGGTATATTATACAAAAAAGTAACAAAAAATGCTGATATGGAAATGAGCATTAGCTCATAGTCATATATTTCATAAGCTATGAAATATATGGCATATCTTTATTAATAATAAACAGGTTACTAATAAAATTGTCAATAATATGTGATTTAACCTTTGTTTTCTCATCCTGTGTGAACCTCCTGTGTATCCCTGCCCTGGTTTCATTCCAAAGCACTACTCTAAAACAGAAGAGAAAAATTACTTGAATTTTTGTTACATGGCTAACTGAGAAACACAAACTCTTAATGGTGATTCTGCATCTAAATCGTGCAATTTTAAATCTATATAATAATGTAGTATTAATTAGTTTAGGGGGATGCACACTCTTTTGAAGCGAGGGAATGAGAAAGCAGCACAGAAAAAGGATGATGGACAGAATTTAGGCAGCCATGCTGGAGAAAAAGAGGAATTTGCAAGAGGACTGATTGCTATTTATGATCATTAGGAACAGCTCTAGTGATGCTGTCCAAGATCAGAACAACAGTAATCAGCTTTCTGGTTAAAATAATTGGCTGGGAGGGTCAAGGAGGATCCTGTCTCCCAAAATGTCTGTGGACAGAGCTACACAATAAAGAGGTTCAGTATGTTAGGCAGAGTGCTAATTTCTTTTGAAGTGTCATATATTTGTTGCCATGGGTGTCAGGGAGACCAACAGCTGATGCCCTCAGGCAGAGGGTTCTGTGCCTCAGCCATCTATTAATGCATCAATAAAAGAGAGACAAAGAAATGGGAACTTTTAAAAAAGAAAATCCTTGGTTGAAGATTAAGAATTTCTTTAAAAGACAACAAATACTGAGCCATGGAGAAGGGGAGAATTCCTGTTATCCCATTACAGTCAGTGGGATGGGGGGCTCTTCCTCAGAATTATTACAATTATTAAATTACTTTCAATTATTACATTTACCATTAAATTTATTATTAAAGCAAGTCTGTTGAGTGCCAGCTCTGCAGTGCTCTTTAGAGATTCTTATCCCTCTGCTGATCCCAGAGGCTACTGGAATGGCCTGGTGGCTAAATCAGCAAGCTGGTAGAAGCTGGGTAGTGTGAACCCCTCTCTCCACTTGCCAACACTGGGTTTCAAGCGACTCTTTGGATCAGCTGAAGGTTGGATTATTTTACAGCTCATCAGCTGGTTTTAAAAACAGTTTTGTAAGTGGTGAAAAAGCCTCTGAAAATGTTTTAAATATGATTTCTATATAAAACTACATCGAAGTCCCAGCATCATGCCTCGGATCCTAACAGGGATTATCCTCCGTGCTAACCATTTGGAGCTGATATCTCAAGGTCTAAACAGTTAATTTCTGACATCCACAATTACAATACAGGTTCATATGAAAATTACTCCATGGCATGGCATGAGACTCCACTTAGGTGAAGTATGAAAACACATGCCCCTACTGTGAGAAACTGTGCTCACAAAGAAGTACTTTCCCCCAGGATTAGCGAGCAGTGGAATGCAAACATGTCTTTCTAAAGAAAACAAAACACAGACCCTTTGGATACTTTCTCCTCCAAGCTCTGAAAGAGGAGAAGAAAGGGTGGAAGACAAGAGGGGTTTAGCTTCAGGAAATTGGGGAATCTAAAGGTTTAAAGAAACCAACTGCCTTCATTTCACACAAAGCACAGTAAGCCACAGCAGAACATTTAAGCACATGCTCCGTGTTCGTGTCCATTTATTAAATTAGTGAGTTAAACACACAGTCACATTAAATACATTGAAAAACAGCTTAAAAGCCTTAAGCCTCTACTGAATTTGGACAAGTTTTTGTGATTGCATAATTTCTGTAACAAAGGTAATTTCATTATTTTCTAGGAATGCAAGAAATCTCTCATTGCTTTTATATCAGCTATATTAATATTTGCAAAACACATGCAAAACTATTTCTTTTTGATCTGTTCATGATGCCAGATTGTATTACAGGTAAGCAATTCACCTGTGCTGTCCAAAGAACAGGCAAACAATGGCAGCATTTGGGTTTGTGAGACAGAAGATGCACCAAGTCAGCATGATCAGGAAAAATACAAATTCTGGGCACTTGTCGGTGTGTGAATGCTACTGCAAGTCGGGGAGAAAGTGATAAAAAATAAGATCTTAATCCTGCATTTCTCTTCAAGCAGGCTCCATGCTTTCAATCTGGTAATTTCGTCAGTGGCAGATTAGACAGGTGCATAGGGAAACTAGACCTTGCTTATTTATAAAGCTCATTAAGCCTTTATGTGTTAACGTTTTATTTTTTAGGCCATTATTTAATTCCAAGCGATTGAGTACAGGTACCATAGGTAATCATGAGCTGAAGACCTGGTGCTGCTGAAACCAGTATGCATGTTACTTTTGTAATTCAGGATTGCACTCTTTTTCTAAGGAGAGCCATTAGTTACTGCATAATCATCCAAAATACACAGCTAAGAGCACTAGTATTTTCTTACCGAGAGGTGGTCCATGTGTTATAAGAATATCTATTCCATCTGGAATAAGGTTCCATTTCTCTAATAGTGCTTGGCCTCGTGGAAGATTAAAGCCCCAGCCATAAAACCAAGGTTGCCTGCCAAGAGAGGAGGAGAATGTCTTCAGTGCTACTTCCATGTACTGGTTATCTAATTAAAATACTGAGACTGACTCCATACTAGCACAGAATTTGGAGACACAAACAGCATTCATTTTCTTCTTTGTGTGCACAGTAAACCCCTCTTTCCATACAACCAGTGTTATTTAACTTGTGTGGCAAATCAGTGCAGTCCTTACTGCTTTCAGTAGACAGCATGCAGTAAAATATTCACCATATTCCTCCAACTATGTGAAAAGCAATTCTTAAAAGACCTGGATACCAAGATCTCCATGTGTGGATTATCATGCTGACTCTCACAACATTCAGAACACCTGTCTCAGACACCTACACATGAGTATGTTTCACATTGGCTCCCATTGCATTTGGCCCTTCGCCTATGACCAGCTGGGCAAGGACAGACTCTGGCACAATGACAGATCCCTCTCCAAAGTCAGAGACATCATCTATGCTGCTTTGTTTCTCTAATTGGATGCATCCCATCAGAACAAGAGTGCTGCTGCTTCTCTTACACATAAATTTCTTCTGTCCTCTGGTGTGTTGACTTGCTTTTAAGTAAGACTTTCCATATTCAGGATTTCTTATCAGACTGGCATTTACATTTTGTATAACATATTTATGGAGAAGCTCATCATGGAGCAGTGGGACTGTAACACTGCCAGTCAGAACACAATTTATCTGTATCTTGCTATCCCGTTGATTAAAAAACTGCATTTCACAGCATTTGTATCACAATGTTAAATTATGTCTTGCTGACTAGGCTTCAATTCTAGGTCATAAAATTGAGGGGTTAGTTTTAGGTTTGAATTTTTTATAATTTTTGGAATGGCATCTTCTGGCCATACCCATATTGGAAGAACAAACAAACTGCTTTTCTCCCACAGACAAAAAGAGCCTCAACTATGGATGACTGAAAGGCTTTCTGTGTCCACAGCTAAGAGCTCATCTAGTTCTTCACCACATGCCCTGGATAACCAGGGTCTGGAGAAACAGGTTTCTCAGGAAAAAAAAAAGAAGGTGAAACTTTGTACATCTGCCACTGGGACCAGAAATACATCCCAGCCTCCAGAAGCTGTGATGAGGGAGGTGAAGAAGGTGTGTGAAGAAGAGATGCTAACAGCACTAGCAATGAAGCAGAAACTTTTTTTATGAGTCACATTGCTCAGACCAAGGCAGCTGGCTAAGGAAAGGATATATCCCTCTATCAGAGATACAAAAATCACACTTCTCTGGTTACCTGTTCAACTTCTGGCAGCCTTTCCTCATAGGAGGAACAGCACCTGCCTCACAAGTATATATATGACTTCTCACCTTTCTGCTGCTGGGGTGGTAAGTCATGGTCTAGATAGGAAGCTCAGGGGAGACCTTTTCCCTCCAGGATTTCCTGAAAGGAGGTTGTAGTGAGGTGAAGAGCAATCTCTTCTCCTAGATTTCAAGTGATACAACAAGAGGAAATGACCTCGAGTTGTGCCAGGGGAAGTTTAGATTGGATATTAAGGAAAAGTTCCTCAGTGATAGGTCAAGCCCTGGAACAGGATGCTCAGGCAGTGTCTGAGCTACCATCCCTGGAAGTATTTTAAAGATGTGTAGATGTGGCACTTAGGGACATGCTATAGGGGTGTTAGGTTTATAGCTGGACTCAGTGACCTTAAAGGTCTTTTCCAGCCTAAATGATTCTGGGATTCTAGTAACTGGCTTATTCTGCAGTAAACAACCAGTGATGCTACTGCGTAACACAGTCACACAGAACCAAATCCCAGTGTGTGGAGCTTGATCAGCCCATCTTTACATTCAGCTCATCACTGACAGAATGGGAGTATTTTTATTGCATAGGAATGCCCTGAAAATAAATAAACTGAAGTTTGTGAGGTGCTTAGATATTACAGAAGTGGGAGGCTTTATAAAAACATACAGTGGTTAGGCTTTTTCTAAGCTCTCCACCCGTTCCTGCCTTGGGATTGCATTCCACACCTCATATGCCAAGTATCTTTCTTCACCAAGATGAAAATACTCAACTGTTTGGCAAATTGTCTGTAGGCCCAGAGCATGTTTTCCAGGAGCAAAATCTCACTGACAGAAAATATATGCAAGACCAAAGAGGAGGCAAAAGAAGTGTCAGCATAGTAAATCATGTTTCAAAGCCACTGACAGTTTCAGTGAATACATGTTTTTGCTCCCACCCATCGCGTGCCCTGGTGCTGCTGGGCATGGATGGGATCATTCCCAGGTCCTCAGTGGGCAGCAACCCTGCAGGTGTGCCAGGCAGAGCAGAACCAGCCACAGCCACTCCATGCCCCAGGAAAGAAACCGAGGGCAAAGATCAATATTTGCCCAAGAAGAAAAGGTCAAAAAACTATGGAATAATTATTTTAAGGACACAATGAAGCATTTATAAAGAGAAATAATCGTCGCTGTTACACAGCAGAAGT
>NW_008659833.1:0-50422 GCF_000695815.1 Acanthisitta chloris | reverse complement strand
AAATGACCACAAATGGCATATGCAGCTGTGAGAGTCTTTGCCTGCCTCTACTAGGGCTAGACTGTACACGGCCACTTTCTAAAAAACCCATTTCCCCTTATGAATAGGCATGATCTGCTTATTAAGACAAGAAGCACTTTCCCCCGTCCCTCCCTCCCTCGCTCCCTTTGTGGTGACTGCAGCGTAGCCGCCGAGCGCAGGGCTGGTAAGTTATGCATGCTGGAGCTGTTCTTTTGTGAAGGGGAGATGTTACAACTTGTGTGATTTGCCATTATGCTGTCTTTTGTGACAATCCTGAGATGGAAAGAAATGTCTGGAATATTTCTGGCAAAAAATATCCGAAGTCCAAGAAAGGATTCAGCGGAGGATGTTGGCATGCTTTACATGAGAGAAGAAAGACAAATCATACACTTCAGTGCCCCCACCCCCAAAGCAAAACCATCTTTATAAGCACACAGGGATTTTATAAATCCCCAAGTCCCTTCTTCTGAAAATTTATTGCAAAACAGCCATCAAAGTTTCTGAGTAGGGGAAAAAAAAATCTTCTCTAATACCCACTAACGAGTCTGTGACCTGGATAATACGCAAAGACAACTTTGTCTAAAATTTCCATTTATGATGGAACCTGAAAGCAAAGTTAAATTCTTCATATCAAGCACCAAATTTCTGTATTCCCACTTAGTGCTTACTCAGGAAAAGTGTAATTTTTTTATCATTTATTTTGCAATAATATTTTACATTCAACAAAAAAAATATATTTTCATGTATGTTCCATACGAGAAAATCCACAATTCTAAAAAAAAAGCCAAGAAAAATTTATTTGGCAATTAAAGACATACATCATTAATATATTTCACCCCTGAAGTGAAGCACTTGTGTAGAAATGTACTTTGATTTAGGTCTTACCTTCTTAAAGCAAACAGTGTGAGTGTCTCCACACACTACTAAAATTCAATGGTGTTATTATTTTGCTAAGAATAATGATTGTCTACATATAAGACTCTAGGGGGAAAATATATCGGAAGTGAATTTGTTTACAGCACAATTAACCTTATGTTAAAAACATATGAACAAGTTTTGCAGGTCAAATAATCTACCATACAAAAAGGGTTGAATTATCAGAGTTCGTGCTAGCAATCGGATGTTGCTTTATGTACTGAATTTCTATCTTTCTGTTCTAAAGTAACCATTGGAATAATTTTCTTACAGAATGATAGTTGCTATGACAACCATAGCAAATTTTCCTTTTCTGAAACAGATGTCTCATTTAGTTGAAAATTAGAATGTGAAAAACCCATGGGAAAAATTAATTCAAACTTTAACAGAACACTGACTACAATGTAATCTCTTATAGGTTAACCCCTTAACATCTTTCTGCACTCTTATAGTAACCTTCTCATAAATTCTAATTAAACCAGTTTAACCTCCTAGGAATGACCTCCTTAGCTATCATTAGCGCTTTAGTTGTGTTTGAAAGGATCATTTCTGTTACAATGGTAACAGAAAAAAGTCAGACTAAAGAAATAATGGTCAAACATATTACCACCCTAATTATTTATTAGATTTTTTTTCTTTTATTCAGCTACCACTGGAAAGAGCTACCACGTAGTTCAAGAATTCTTTTGTTATTTAAATAGGGTGTAACTTAGTTTTACATGTGATCTACTGTAAAGGGAGGTGATGCACTACACAGATTTGACCTGTCATTTACGTGAAAATTGAAGGTTTTCCATTTTCCAACCGCTGGGACCCATCTCAAGCTGCTCAGCAGACCTACAGAAAAGGATACTTGAGTGGGAAGAACTATCAATGTACATGGATTTTTCTATTACAAGCAATTACCTTGATTTAATTTAAGCACTTTAACTTAAAGAAAGGATTCCCTTCTTTCTGTACACTTACTAGTTCAGGGGGACCCTCCACAGTACTTGGGCATCAGCTACAAATGAACAGGGCAAAGAAATATTCCCACCAGGGCACTGCCTGTAGTGCTTGTGGGGTGTCAGCTAATACATGAACTGCAAGACTGCAAGATTTACTGCAGCAGCTGCATCTAGGCTGTCCAGTTGAGTAACACAAATCTTGCCACCAGTAGGCATGCAATTACTCTCTTTGACTTCAAGGGGAAACTCCCTTGCACAGTCCAGTACCCACAGAGAGCTCTGGGTGGTAGCTGACTGAATAGCATTAGTGTATCAAAGGGATTGGTGGGCAGCATCTTGCAAACACCTTAGTAGCAAAAGTACAGAACTAAAACACAATATGCAGATTATCATGCCTTCTAATTTCCATGGTTTCCTACATGAATTTTTTTTTGAGCTGAAAGGCAAGTTCTCTCACTAGAATTCCTTTGCTCACCAAAGAAATTTAAAAGTTTCACAGACACATGTAACTCACTCTAGTCTTTCCTCCACAACAGTTGCCATTTTTCTCCTACCAGAAAATAAACAGATATTGGTCAGTGACTGTAAAGAAGCTCAGTGGGAAAAACAATGGACCAAATCACCTTTCTCACTCTTGCTGCCCTTCCTGACCACGGCAGAGCTGCACATGTTTGGTATTTAGAAGACTGGACTATGCATGCTGAAAGCCATACTGGTAGGAGTGACTGGTCAAGGGCCATGGAGCACAAAAAGCAGCTAAATTCAGCAGTGCAATCACAAGCAAAACTCCAACACATCCTGCTTCCCAGCCCAAGAAATCTCAGTGTTGGATATTTAAGTTTAATTTTTCCTGGTCTTGATATAATATTATTATAACTAGCTACACTCCTGTGAACATGGGTATAAAGTACTATACACACTGTACACCTTCCTTGTCTGCCTGCCTGGTGTTCACATTCTTTTGGTGTTTGTACTTTTACATTCCATGTCACTGTGTTAGCTGAATTTATCCAATCAGGGTATTTGCCCTTTTAGCCTTTCCTCAGTAAGTAACTGACCAATTTACTGAGTATTTCTATTGCTTTTTCTTCTTTCTCTCTAAGTAATGATTCACAAACCATTTTTTTGGTGGGGTGTTGGCCATTTCAACATCTAACACTCATCTTTCTGTCTTTTCTTCCTTGCATGCAAGAGGACACCTAAAGCAAGCAGGGACCATAGAATCATAGAATCATGGAATCAACCAGGTTGGAAGAGACCTCAAAGATCATCAAGTCCAACCCTACTGTAGTTACTAGACCATGGCACTAAGTGCCACACCGAATGAGCTATCAGGCCATTGGTGCTAAGAACAACTGGCAGGGCACTGTCTGTTTATTGGCTTTGAAATACGATTCAACATCTTGGCATCTGAGCCAACAGCATAACCGAGAACTAAAGAAAAACAGGTTTCAGAAGTTTTAAGGAGTATGAGGAGATTTATATTATGACTAACTTCCATTTGAGAGAGACAAGGGTAGTATGATTCTAGAGAACATGTATGAAAGTAGCATGCAGAAAGAATGAAACTATGCAAAAAAGAAACTTAAATTCACTCATTCATAATAATGGAAGCAGAGCTTGTTTAATGAAAGCTAAGGCCTTATACTTGTAACTAATACATGCAAATGATGGTTAATCTCTTTTAAGATTATCCCCTGGAACACATGGCCACAAAGTACAGCTCAGCAGGTAGAAAGGAGAAAGCAAAAGGGAGAGGAATGTGGATGCTTAGACCTGAGATGGCTCGTGCAGCCTTAGCCTGGGAGGCTGCAGCGAGCAGCAAACAAACTCAGAGTGTGCTGGCCATGACACACTACATTGCTGCCCTGGGCAAGTTTGCTGTGGTTTTGCCTTACTTGCTTTGCACCCAACGTTGTCACTCTTGAAACTCTGAATCAAATTAAATTATTGTTTTCACAAAGGGAAAGGAGGATAAGAATCAGAATATGGCCCTTTGTCAGTAATTATTTCTTTTGCAATTTGAGTTACACATGAAATCATTCATCTTTTGTTTTGTAAAGGATTTCATACATCTCTGACTGGAAAGAAGAAAGAATGAGCTATGACTAATAGGAACTGATCATTTCTAAACGTTAATCTGTTATAAAACAATGAAAAATAAAATGAAATCTACTTTATCTTCATAAGAAGAAAACCAGACGGTAACAGGTAAGGAGAAAAATTAATGAAAGACTGAGTTTAAAACATGTCAACACCAAATGCAAGAGTTTATTTCATTCTGCTGGAAGGCAAATGATAATATCCCATCTGATATTTTTAAAAAATAATAAAATAAAGCAAACAAAGAAAGGTAAAAGCTAATTTGGAATAATTAGTCAAGAGATTCAGTGCTGAGGGTACAGATGTAGAACTGTACAGACTTTCAGTATGGTCTTAGGGATTAATGCAGTGCTAAGAACTTGAGCTCCTGATGTCTCAGTCTGTTCCCTCAGTCTCTCTGATTCTTGATATGTAAAAATATACATACAGCCAGGTTATCCAGCCTGTACTTCATAGCTGAAAGTCATAGAAAGAAAGGTTAAGAGAGAGGAGTTAACAGCCCCTCTGTCCACAGCACAGTCACCATATCAATTTGAATGTAAAACTTGCCATGAATGGGCCAATCTGTAAGGGAAAATAAATGGAGGTCTATCTCTGTATAGCTTCTTTATGGTTATTCACTATCAGATGACTGGACAGCTAAAGAAAAAGAATGTTCTTCCACACTTCCAACAAGTTGGGGTTTACTGTAGTCCCCTGAGACTTTGCAGAGTTTGCTACCTGAGATGGAATATCCCTTCAAATGGAGATGCTAAATTTGTGGGGTTCTTCTTAGAAGGAGGTATGCTCCCAGCTGAAACTTGACTAATATATGTAAGATATGCAATAGGTGCACTAAGAATCAATAAAAAAGGCCCTCAGAGTAGCCACTTCTCAGTTTAGTAACTCACCAGGTTTGCATTCTTTTCCCAAAATACCAGAAGTAATTAGGCCATATGGACTAACTCTCTGCCAGTTCTTTTCTGATTTTGTATCCTTTTTATTTTTTACGTTCTTTTACTTAGAAAACTCAAAGGAAATTTGAGTTAAATAAGTGTGAAAATGCTTCCAAAATTAATAAAATAATGTGTCCATATATGCATGAAATATATTATTTTTAACATTTTCAATTTAGCAACAGATGAACTTACTTCTTGTTTAAAAAAGCACATACTGGTACTTCATATGCCATGTGTCTACCTGAAGTGAACAAAGTCCAAGCAATCCTAAATTCCAAATTCATGTTTTCCTGCAGTGGAAACCAACTGCTGTATAGCTTTCTATACCAATAAGGTACAACTTTAACACCTGGATGCTCCTTCAGCTAGACAGGAATCTGAGATGCCTTTAAAAAATCATTTACTTATCTGATGTAGATTATGTAATTAGAAATACTTGACACACACACACACACACACACAGGTGCAGCCTCGTGTTGTAAAATTGAGAGAGTTTTGTTTGAACTCAGGTGAAAAAAGGAGAGTTTATAACCTTTGGAAGAAGTGGCAGACAACTCAGGAGGACTACAGGGATGTTGTGAGGTTGTGCAGGGAAAAATTAGGAGGGCTAATGCCCACATTGAGTTTAATCTGACTACTGCTGTAAGAGACAGTAAAAATGTTTCTATAAATATATCAGCAATAAAACGATGGCCAAGGAAAATCTTCATGCTTTGGTGGATGCTGGGGGAAAGTCCTACAGCAGTCTCCTGGAGAACCTGGCTTCCCACAGTGTGGACACACACACTGTTCACTGGGTTTAAAAGTGATTGGATGGCCAGATCCAGAGATTGATGGTGAAAGGAGTTACATCCAGATGGGGCTGGTCACAAGAGGTGTTTTCCAGGGCACAGTACTGGGGCCAGTCCTGTTTAATATCTTAATTGATGATCTGGATGACAGAATTGAGTGCACCCTCAGTCCATTTGTAGACCACACCAAGCTGGGCAGAAGTGTTGATCTGTTGAAGGGTAGGAAGGCCCTGCAGAGGGATCTGCACAGACTGGATCAATGGGCAGAGGCCAGTCATATGAGGTTCAACAAGGCCAAGTGCTGGGTCTTGCATCTGGGTCACAACAGCCCCATGGAATGCCACAGGCTTGGGGTGGAGTGGCTGGAAAGCTGCCTGGCAGAAAGGGACCTGGGGATCCTCATCAATAGTGGCTGAACATGAGCCAGTGTGTGCCCAGGTGGGCAAGAAGGCCACTGGCACCCTGGCTGGTATCAGAAATAGCTGGCCAGCAGGACCAGGGCAGTGACCATCCCCCTGTACTGGGCACTGATGAGGCACCTCAAATCCTGTGTTCAGATTTGGGCCCCTCACTACAAGAAAGACATTGAGGTGCTGGAGTGTGTCCAGAGAAGGGCAGAACCCCCAGAAGCTGGGGAAGGGTCGAGGGATAAGTCACGTGAGCAGTGGCTGAGGGGGCTGGGGGTGTTAAGCCTGAAGGCTCAGAAGAGACCTTATTGCTCTCTACAGCTACCTGACAGGAGGTTGTAGTGAGATAGACATTAGGCTCTTCTCCCAGATAACAAGCGATAGGACAAGGGGAAACAGCCTCAAGTGGCACCAGGCAGGTTTAGATTTGGTATCAGGAAAAATTTCTTCACTGGAAGCATTGGGACAGGCTGCCCACGAAAGTGAGTGAGTCACCATCCCTGGAGGTATTTGAAAGACGTGCAGATGTGGTGCTCAAGGACATGGTTTAGTGGTGGCCCTCGCAGCACTGGGTTAACATTTGGCCTTCATGATCTTAGAGGTCTTTTCCAGCCTGAACTATTCTATGATTAGTTCCAATTTATTCTGCTTTCTTAGTGGTGAGGAAAATACTCATTTTTATTCATCTTAAACAATGCTAATTTATTAAATAATCTATGAACAACAATTCCAAAGGAAGTGTTCTGATGTTAAACAGTTTCACAACAAGTGGTAAATTACTTTTCCCCTTAAAATCTGGTCAGAGAAAAGAGAAAGAATTCAAACAACTGTGATAAAATTAGTTCCTGTGATGGTGGCTCTAATCAGAGTTCTTCACGTAGAGTATAATGTAAAGTCACCATCTCCTTCTTGATGTATTAACACATGTACTGTGTAAAAACCTAGGGAAAAGGCATACAGACAAGCTACTGTGAGGCTGATTCTCACCAGGTGTAAATGGCTCAAAAGCTGGTGGAGCACTGCCAAGTTACTCCAGCTGAGAATCAGCTCCATGTAGATCTGCTCCAAACTAGTTAGCTATTTGTGTTTCTCTTGGAATATCGCCAAAGGGCTCATCCCAGTACCCAACTGTGTTTACATCTTTGAAACATCCTGAAATTGCTGCTGTCTGAGACTACAGCCTGGTCTACAGACAGAGCTGGTAGTCCTTTTGTACAAGACAAAAAGTGGGGGAAAGGCAACAAAACAACCAAAAAAAAAAAGCACTTTAAACCTTAAAATCAGCTCTGTCTCATAAAATTAAACTTTGAAGCAAATGTGAAAAATAAAGAGAAAACTGCTGTGGGCGATTGCAATTTCACTGTTGTGGTTTATGAACTGCAGGAAAGCGAAGCCAATTCCCTGTAGTGAGATTACAGGTCTCCTCTTCTATAGGTCTTAAATTAAAAACCAGCCGAATCCAAAGTGAGCTAGTTTACTGGATCAGAAGATTCAATTATTTCTGCTAAGTTACTGAGTGTGAACTACTTCCTTTTAATGATATACAACTAATAATTACTGCCCAATAAAGGACTTTTTTCTACCAAGCTAATTAAACTAAAGCAATATATTTTTCAGCTGCTCTCAAATTTAACTAAAGAGAGTAACATTGCAACAAAACAAGGAAATGCAAATCCCCACTCAGGTACAGAAATAGAGAGCCACACAATGTGTTCAGACGACACAAGAAACAGGATTTGCGCAAAAATGTTACGCCAAAATCAACATAATTTCTAGTCTGTATTCAGCATATATGCACACTTAAGTCCTGCACACTGATACAGACATAGTGGAGGAACACAACTGCAAAGTGGATGCAAAGTACTTCTGGCTTCATTAACTGCTCAAGCTCACCCTGCAAGAAGTCACTGTGAAACGTGGTACAGAACTGATCCATATCCCCAACGCACAAACACATCCGAGTAACACCATGCAAAAGGTGTCTCACTTACTGATTTGCCTCTGTTGTAACTACTCTAGGATTGAACTGTTCCAGACTCCTCAGGCCTGGCCAGTGTTGGCAAGAAATTTTATTTGAGAGAAAACATTTTCTGGAATGGTCATTAACAAGAAAATAAAAAAGGGATATTCTAAAGTGCTGTGGCTTTAATAAAATCATGTGGGATATGGAAAAGTAAAATTAGTTGGAAGCACCTAATAAATAGCATTTATTGCATTGGTTGGACTGTGATGATATTTATGGACTACAATAGGTGTAGTTCAGTTTACATTTTTGTTCACATACCTATTGCAAAGCTTAATTAGTTAATAACAACTACAGCCCTTCAACCTGATAAGAGAAAATTCACCTGGAGTCTGAGAAATTTTTATTTTATCTCAGACACTTTTTTCTGCAATGCTAATGATTCTTGCTAATCCATTTCAGTCATTTAATTTGTACAGAAGTGTTCATTAAAAAGACCTCTCCTGAATTCAGTATGGTATTATGACACAAGCAGCAGCACCTGTATACCTGTGCCTGCTGAATGAGGCTCACATTTCCTGCATTTCCAAGTCATGCAAAAAAAAATGCTTTCCAAGATAAATTTATCACATCAAATGCAGCAATTTTAGCAAAGTGCCATTAGTGAAAAAAAGCAAAAATGAGGAGAAAAATGATCCAGTGATCTGTTCCTGATGTTAAAACAGCCAGAATGCACTCTTAAATCTCACTTTCACACTTCAGGAGTTCAGCAGCGTTCAGTTCTCCCCACCACTTTCCTCGAACAGCTGAACTTAATAGATCAAAATCATTTTGCAGGAAAAACCATGCTTATGATCTTCCATATGCTGCAAACTAAACTACAGTGCATTGTGGGCTTAAGTGTTTTTAGAAGCAGCCACTTCCAAAATGTAAAATGGTTTCTGCTAGGTATGAAAGAGGAAATAAAAATACCACTCCAGTATTCTGTTAAAATACAATTAAACCTGTATCTATGTGCCTCAGACTGATAATTAATGTATTTTAACAGGATGATGAACTTTGCTTTCTCTTTTCTAAGCACGTTGCTATTTCTTACACATCTGTCACATCTTACCAACTTTTTACTGAATGCCTGAAATGAAACATCTTCAGCATTCTAACCACAGTAATGCAGCCACATCAGGTAGGCTTAGATGCCAAACTTCTTCCAAAAATTTCTGAAACTTGAATTGCCTCAAATCTAAATAATGAGTGGAGCCCATTTTCCCCTCATAACTTTCATTTTCTTCAAGAACCATCTCAGTCTACCTAAATTACTCATTTCTATTGCCTGCCTCAAAGTCACTAATTAAAAGAGCTCCACATAGTTCCCAAGTTTAACCATCAGGGAACATCAATCCTTTTTGGAACATCTTTCTGAGCAACCAAAACCCAGCACTGTGCAATACATCCACATCCAGGATTTCTACATCTATCCATCCCAAACTGTAGCACTGACAGAGCCAGACGTGAAAACAAGCCACCTGCTCAAGAATCTACTTAATCTGAAGTTTGCAAGAATTTTATAGGGGGACTTAATTACTTCAGAAAACAGTACAGAAGCAAGTGCACTTTAATTGTTTGTATTTTTATCTTCTGACCAAGTGAGGGTGCAGAAAGAAGAGAACACAGGAGGATCAGGTATTTTAGTTATAAACACTTCTGGTATGTTTTTGTCCAGTAACACAGATTTTAAGTCCCTATTTATTTCAGCCATATGCAAGATACTGAACAGGTTTTTTTGCAGATTTGGAAGGAGGCGTAAAAACTAAGAATCAGAGTGGTCACTTGAATCAGAAGTTTTTATGTACTGTGAATTTTACAGGGAGTGAAACTCACAGTGTAACACCTTGTGCTGCTGCTGCTGCTGCTCTATATGGAAGCCACACTCCCAACTTGGGAGGTATATTATGTTAAATGAAGACAATATTTTATTTTAATACAGTTTCATTTTAATTGATGTTCACCTCAATGACTGTAAAGATTTGTACAAGGTCTGGTAAAGTAAACATGAGGTGATTCATCACTAGCAAAACGAAAGCGTGTCCCTCTCATGAAATGAATCCATAAATCTTTGCTACATTATTTTACTGATGGAAACTGAGTTCAGTGAGGAATGAAAGAGACTATTATAGCTGTTCTTGAAAAGATGGAGGAGGAAGGCACTGAAATGGAGACCTAGGGGATGGGTGGCCTGGAATCTGTGTGGAACAAAAATAAGGCTGCCTTAGTTTTGCCGTTTTCACGCTCTTTTGAAACTACCCCAATTACACGTGGAATTAACAGTCTATCCAAAGTACACATGCACACATGCACACAACAAAGAAAGAGAACATTTGAGAAGGAGTATAACAAAGTCACCTCCTTCGTGATGAAAAAATAAATCAGACAAGAAAATAACGACTCAGATGAGAGTTACACGCCTATGGCTGTGCACTACTTATCACACAGGACTCCACAACTTGAGTAAAGACACTTGGTTGGAATAGTACAGATAGCTGCAGTGCACCAAGGAAAGGGCCAACAGGTTGGGACAAATTTCCAGCCCTCACAGAAAAGGAGGATGATTATTTGGAGAATAAGCCCTTGTCAAGGCTGCTTTGGGCTGAGCTGATGGCTGATATTCACTAATGCAACCCACATGTTGATGTCTCTTACACTGGAAGGAATTCAGCCACCTTCTCTGACAAAGCTTGCTGAATGACCCTGTCCCAGAATGCTAAGCTCAGTAAAAACAATGCTTGAACAGAAACAAAACTGCTCCCCACATACAGACCCTTAACTTTTTTCACTCAGTTCCCATTATCTGAACAACAATATTCTATGAAAGCTGTTGGCCCACGTGTAAACATCTAATCAATGCTCCATTGGGGGGAAGCTGCAAAAACCCAAGAGTCCAGCCTGGGCATCTGTCACTTCTGGACAAATGGTCACAAATGCCTTTCTAAGATGATATCAATATTTGCTCTCCCATTTTCCCTGACTGGAAAATTAAACTTTCTGAAGTTCCAGAAGGCCTTTAACAAAGAATGGAGAAGGAAATGAGAATACACGAACACTAGGAAAATTTTAATCCTGCCAAAAGAAAAATGAGGTTCTGTTTCACAGGAATAGATCCCTCCAGATAATCAAAGTCAAGTAAAAATCCTCTCTCTGGATAATGAGTCTGGAGGCAATCTCAGGGCTTCTTTAAGCTATCCAGACCAATATGTCATTTGGAATAATCAAAGTGTCATTTTTGCAAGCGAACTTTGATTGTCCCTTCTTTTCCCACATGGTGGAAAATGAAAACAAGTGCTGGGAGAAAATTCTCTCCTGCCGCCTTGTATACCTGTTGGAAAGCAGGAAGACCAATGTTTCCCCTGAAGTTATGTACTACTGCTTAGAAGCATTATGGAAATTCAGTGGTTAAGAAGATTTTCTCCTTCTGCCACCTGCATTTCTCTTGCTCTAGCAAGTGAAATACATACTCTTACCCTAGTGCCACTAATGCACAATAATTCACCTTTTAATAGAAAATGCCACTGGAATTCTCGTCATCCTCCATAAGATCAGATCATACACACAGAATACCTATTCTTTTCTATAAACTTGAGGCAGGGGTGCAATATTAGACATTGGAGGAACAGGCAATAAAACCTTTGCCAGACACAAACAGCTTCTGATTATTGATCAGGGGTCAATTCATTAGTCTTTAGGTCTTACTGTTAGCTGCTGCATGCAACAGGTAAACAGAGAGACAAGTTACTCATTGTGCTGCAAAAAAATTCAATGAGAAAAAACATGAGGTAAGGCAGAGTGCATTATTGGAGTCTTGTGGAGCAGAGAAACAGAGGTAGCAACACTCCAGATCACACACACTAGTATGAACCTCAGAGAGGTGTTCCCATGTGGATACATAATGTACATGCACCTTTATAGACATTTATTTTTACATGGCAATTCTGAATGACTGTAAAATGAGTAATATACAGTTGACTCATTCAGCAAGCACAGCACATCTTGTGCACCGAATCCATCAGGGGGTTTTGTGCAAACATAGTGTGCAATTGTGCAATTAAAATCATTAGCAGTACAGAAACAAAAGTGGATGGTATAGTCTACCTTCAATCCAGCTGTAGCTAACACTAAAACTCTTCCCTGCAAAACAGTAACATGTAGTGGGGGGAATAAACCACAGCAGAACACTGAAAATCTTTAACTGAAATACTCACATATGGTTCCAATAATGACGTCATGATAGAGATAATAGCCTGTCTGATGACACAGGAAAGACCTTCTGCTTCAAATCCAACTTCAAATTTCCACTACTATCCCAGCTTCCTGACTTCTGAACCACCTGACAGGGCCACCTGCTGCTTGCAGAGAGTTTGATAGCAACAGCAAAGCTCCTTATTGTACGGCCTTTGTGGATACCTGTCCATTTCAGGTATCAACCCTGACACCCAGTTCCAGCTCCAGGGTGGGACTGACAGAATCACAGAAACATTACTCATAAGGGACTTTTGGAGATCTTTAGTCCAAACTACCATTTACCACCACAAGATCTGGTCAGCTACAATAGTCTAGCCCAGACTTGTAAACACCGAAGGATGGATTCCCTGCCACTTCTCTGACCCTCCTGCTTGCTGTATTTTTACTTCTATGCTACAGTTTTTCTGTTACTGAAAAACAAATTAAACCCCTCTGGAAAATGGCTTCATCTTTGGGAAGGCTTAGCAGTCAAAAGTACATTATATGGAATTAGTACTATTTGTGTTACTCTATCTTCCACTTTGACTTTCTCGTAGCAATTCAGAACAAATAAGGATGTTTAAAAGTACTTTCCAATCAGAAGCTTTCCAATTTACAATAAATGCTATTGAGGAACTACAGTCATCTGTTTTACATTTACAGCAACTATGGCTATTTTCTACACAATATTGCTTCCAGGTCTGTGAATATGTTCAGGCCATGTCCTGGGTTTTGCTGGGATGAAACCAGAGTGTATCTTCCTGTGACTAGATTTTTATGAAAAAAATCAGGGTGTTCAGGCTTTATATGGGAAAAGACCCAACAGTTTCCAGCACCTGGCCTACACAAGCAAGAAGTGCATTAAGAAGAGCATTGCCAGCAGGTTGAGGGCAGTGATCCTGCACCTCTACTCAGCCCTGGTGAGGCACATCTGGAGTGCTGTGCCAGTTCTGGATTCCCCAGTACTGGAGAGACAAGGAACTACTGAAGAGGATCCTATGGAAGGCTACAGAAACGATGAGAGGACTGGATCATCTCTCATATGAGGAAAGGCTGAGGGTGCTAGGCCTGTTCAGTCTCCAGAAGAGATGACTGAGTGGGGACCTTGTCAATGTCTATCAGTATCTGAAGGGTGGAGCCAGGCTCCTCTCAGTGGCACCAAGCAATAGGACAAGAGGCAATGGGCAGAAATGGATGGACAGGAAGTTCCACCTGAATATGGGGAAGAACCTTTTTCCTGTTTGGGTGACCACGCACTGGAACAAGTTGCACAGGGAGGTAGTGAATTCTCCCTCACCGAATATATTCCAGAACCATCTGAACACATCCTCTAGGATGACCCTACTTGAGCACGGGCGGTTGGACCAGATGACCCACTGTGGTCCCTTCCAACCCGACCCATTCTGTGAAGTATGCTGCATTCTTACTGATGCCATGCTCATCCAGATCTGGCAACCAATGCTGTGTGGTGCACTGCCAAAAGCAGTATGCCCCTGGTCAAACAGAGCCACCCTTTACATTCAGCATTGCTCTGGACATGTTTAAGACCTTGGTATTTCCAAGTTTCTCATGAAGATTTTAATGTCTTTATACTTATCTTCCTCACTATCTATACTGATAGATATATACTGTGGTCCAAGATACTGGTGTTGCAAATAATAATTCCTAAGAAGCTGCTTTTGTGCACTGCAACTTGCACTTCAAACTGGCTGCTCCCTGCTCAATGGTAATACCTGTGTAATTAACATTTAGGGCAGTTATACTTTTGTTAGTGAGGAGAGGCTCAATATGGTACTTGAAATCTTGCCCTTGGAGCCCAGGAGAATTAAAGCATTGGTTTCTGAGACAAAACAGTGTCCCATTTCTTCCATGCAATTAAAAATAACCACTGAGTTTTAGATAATAACAGAGGACAAAATACCCAAGTGCTATTGAAAATATTTAACTACACACAAATAGTACATACTTAAAAGACCTTAGAGACTGGCATGTTATGCAAACCAATCAAGATCTCGTGGTTTATTTTGCCACTAAAACATCTTAAGCAGAAGTACATTCTAATTGTGTACAGGTCATATATAAAAATGCAGATGGCTACAGGCAAAGATGCTAACTTAATGCTGGTTGGCCTTCACTCAGACCTTACTCCAGTGTTCTCAAAGTACTGTGCAACTGTTCATTAACCAGCCTTATGAAGGAGGGATATCTCTAGATTCTGATTATTTCTACAAAGGGTGAAGTAAGACAGAAGGTCAGTGCTGTAACCAGGAATGGAAAGGCAGGATCTGGGGCTCCCCCGACTTTCAGGTTCCAGATACTCATCTTTTAATTAAATAGAGTAACTTATGAACAACACACATAAATTGTAATTTGGAGATCTACAATTAAACAAATCCATTCAAAAACCTAGATGCATATTTTCAAAGCAGGAAAAGAAAGTGATTTTAGGACACTAAACAAGCAACTACATGAAATTTAGCTTTCTTACTGAGTTCCGAGATCTTAAGGAACCCTAGATTTGAAAGTTTGACTAAGTTCATAAGCATTTTCTAATGGATTGGCTTTGAAATGCAAGGGCAAAAATAGATTCACCATGGAAGATTCACTAAAGTTCTGTATTTTTTTAGATATTACATTACATTGTAGAAAGAAACTGAGATTGATTTCCGTGACTATGACAAACCTTTCTGTTTAGGGTGAATGAGGTATAGAAACAAAAAGAAATGCTAAAGAACAGTAGTGATCAGTAGGCACAGACGTGTACTACAACCTTAAATCTAGCAGGCAGCTAGTTTAACCCACACAAAATAGCTGTTTCTCTTCCCAACTTTTCTGACTGGTGGGCTGGCTGATGGGACTTTGTTGCTTCTGCATCTGCTGCTCTGATCGATTAATGAAGAGCCACTTATTACTGCTATTATTGTTACTGTTGATACTTCCACTGGACATGTCATCAATTGGCATGGAAACTTCATTCAGCACTGCTGAATAGCAAGCAAAAAACCAGTTTGGCTGGAAGACTTTCATCAAGACTTTCTCCCATATGGAGCAAGCAAAGATCTTCAAAAGACCTTGCAACACACATCTTCCAGGACCATAAGGGGGTGGGAGATGAGTTAGCAACACTGTGAAACATGTAGTGTGGAATTTTAGATATAACCTGAAGTTGCATAAAAGATGGAAAGTAATCTTTTTTTCTTGAAGAATAGGTCATGCCAGATAGCTTAGACAACTTGTGCAGGATGACAGGATTTGCGCACAAAGGGAGTGCGGCAGATCTGATTTTACAGAAACATTATTTATGGGTTAGTGGGTGGACAAAAGTTTTCTCAACAGATTTTTTGCAGATCTAATCATACACAGAAAGTTCAAATGGTTCCCTTTAGCCCCTGCTTAGTGCTGCTTTATAGATAGTGTTTTGCTTTAATTTAATTTCTCTAGAGTTTAATGAGACTTTTGGTACTTTACTGCCTGGAAAATTATTACTGACACTGGAAATATGGTGCCTGGTTATGAACACTGCAATGAAAATACAAAGTTGCCAGACATATTGTAAACAGAGCATAATTACAGTATTTACAGTTGAACATCAAAATGGGAAGAGATGCCAAGTGGCATTTCTCAGAAGTTAATATTGGGACTGATACCATCTAATATCTTCCCAAATAATTTGGAAAATAAAGTAAACTGCACATTGACTCCATACACTGTAGACACAAGAGGAAGATGAACTACAACATAGCACGTGGACAGATTGAAAAAAAAAAAAACCCAGAAGGATCTGGAGATCTAAGAGGAAGAGAGAAAAGGGTGCATTTAAGAGGGAAACCATTTAATGTAGACAAATGCAGAAGAATAAGCTCAGAGAAAATTAACACCCATCTCAAGGAACCAAATGGGGAAATGCCAATTTTGATAAAAAAAAATATCCAAGAGATTTCACAGTTTATTCGCACTGAAAATTCACATTGGGGTATAGGCATCAGGTTTGACAACTTGTTTGCTACATTTCAGCCTGATGTGATTTTAAAAGGAAGAATAACAGACTCCATTAAAAACCTGCCTTTTAAAATACATTTTTACATATTCTAAACATATACTGAATGCTCATAAAAGATCCAATTTACAGTCCTGTTAGCAGAAATAACATAGCAGTAATGTAACATCAGTAAGAGACACAGGAGCAGCACATACAAGGTCCAAGATGCAGGTCAAGAAGCCAAAGTCCATCTGCCTCTGATGCTGTCAGGGGGTTCTAAGCGCTCACTATACAGTAAAGAAAATTCCATGAAATACTAGACTGCCACTGATTTGTTGACTGTAGTTTAGAAGATCAAATATACCTTGGGGAAAGCTATTACTGTATAAAAGAAAGTAAGATTCTGAGGGATATGTAAAAAAAAGCCTTCACAAATGCTGAAACAAGCTTGCTGTGTTAAGTGACTATTGTGTACACTAATGAACCTCAAATATTATCCGTAGGATGGAAATTGTCAAAAGAATGTATCCTTGCAATAAATTAACCTTAAGTAGATAAGCTTACTAAGTATAGAAAATGTATTTTACAACACAAAACCCTGTGTTAGAGAACTGCTCTGGCTGAGAGTTTGAAGAGCAGACTATCTTTTCCCCATCATTATTTGGTTAACAATACCCACAGTACAAGTACATTATTGTGTCACAGGAATGATTCATTACAAGAAAAATATAAAAACTTTATCAAACTGAGTATTACTTTTCTTCCTCACACAGCAATCCAAATATAGCTGATGCATACGAAATGGCTGATGTGATAGCAATCAACAATATTTTTTTTAGGTATGCTTAAAAACCTGCTTACCAAGGGGAGCCATATATTCTGAACCCCCTCACCGTCACTTCAGAGTCTTGAAGATAGATGCAGTTTGTTAGAAGAGACTGTACATTTTCATAGCTCTCTGGCTTCAGCTTAGAAACAGAGGGGAAATAGTAAAAGTCCTGCTTGATTAAGTCAGCCATGAATTCCTGGTCAAAGGTCAATTCATGATTTCCTGCTATCACAATCTTGTATTCATAGGGCAGGCTACCTAAAACAGTGAAAAACAAACAAATTACTTGTTTTATGGAAAATCTGATAAAAGAAAACAGATAGACAAACTGTTATCGACTCCTGTAATATGCTCACATATTTGAAACAATCGAGCCTGTGTCTACTACATGTTATTGTAATTCCTGGTGACTTCAGGTAAATGACATTACTGTCTTTTTCATGGCACACTATGATTTAGCATGCTTAGCATTAATGTGTTGAAATTACTTTCAACTCATCAACCTTAAAAACCAGCCTGCAGACTTCTCCTCTACTATTTACTTCTAGTTAATTGCCATTTGTGCTGCAAGTATCATTTACTGTGACAGTGATGATAACTCTTTGACAGAAATTAGGGTTCAAAGAAGATCAGCCATAACGCTTCATAAAATCATGTCAGCTCTCTTCTCCCAGAGCTGAGTCTTTGTCAGCTTGTACTGAGGAGGTCTTACACACTCAGAACTTGGGCCAGCCAGAGGGGTTTGCTGCCCTCTTTGCCCTGACATTAATATCAAGCCTTCAAGCAAAAGAGGGATTTGGTTTAGCTGTCAGAAATCCACATCCCACAGAGAGATCTCACAGTTTGCCTCTATCCCATGTTTTTTCCTGCTCCATTTTCTCAGTGACTTCCTTAGATCCATGGACTATAATTTAAAGTGACTCATATTCAAGAATATTTTACAACCCGCATTTAGTGAAAAACCTTAGAACAACCTCCTGATGAAGGCAAGAATATATATGCCCACACACGTGGGTTCTTCCTGAGAGCAGCACTGAAACAGACACTTTCCACCTGACTCCACATTTGGTGATTAACTGGATTCTGCCCTCAAGAGCCAGCACTGCCTGTCTCAAAAAGCTCAACAGAAACATTCTAAGTACATCTGAGAGGCAACAAAGACAGAAACTCTGTAAAGCTGCATTCATTACCTTTGTTTCTGCACTATTAATTTGCATCAGGATGAAGACAGTCAGAAGAGGAGACTGGGACCAGAAAGAAATAATTTATTGAAAATAAAACCCAACTTTCAGAACAGCAATTTTTCTCTTTTTTATTATTATTATTATTTTAAAAATTTGTTGTTGACAACACAGAAATCTCTAGTGATGACCCCAAGCCCAACCTAGAGGTAGGCTATTTGCAGAATGTAAAATACCAGTTTATATGCAGTAGCAAAAGTTGCCATGAGCAGGACTTCGGAATAAAATGTAACAGTGTGATTCAGAGTTTTGGAAACAGAAGACACAGAACAGAGCCAGCCCAAGGGAGATGTGACACAGCTGAACACTGTCAGATGAAAAGACCTGGGTAACTCTGAAATACAAGTTTCAGACACCTGTAACACCTGTTTTAGAAAAATCGATTGTACAGGTTCCAGTCCTTCCTATGGGCCTAATACATATGTACCTTTAGAATATTGAACAGAAACTCTTCTCATATATTGATAATTACATGTTGAAGATTCAAATATTTACCTGAAAGACTGAATGTAAATTTTCTCATTTTTGCTTCTGAAACTCAGCATTTTGCAGATGTATACTCCACCTCTACAAGTTTTCCAGGTGTGTGCACACATACACACAAGTTAAAAATGTTTGTTATATGCTACAACACATATGGACATTTGCAGGCCTTAGAGAATTCCTTGGAAATAGGAGAATAAAGAAATCCTGTATGCCACAATATTGTTAACAATTCCATTTCTGTTCTGCTCTCTAAATCTTTTCCAGCTCATCTGATCCATCCATCTAGCAGCCAAGAACCTGTATGAGCTGGTTATAGTTGTTGCTTCCACTAATGTATTTATGTCATGTTGCTGTCTGTGGGTGTTACTTAGGCAAATTAGCAAATTACTCTAAATGTACAGTTACATTTATTATAGTGGCGGCCAGAAGCGCTGCTGTAGTTACAGGTCTGTCAGCTTTTCAATTAACAACTGTGTTTTTGATGAGTTTGCAGCTCAGTTGTTTGGGTTTTTTTCCTTTCATTCCATACAAGGCTAAGGTAAAGTTATTTCCCTCTATTTGTCTCCTCAAGTATTCTCTTTATCCTTTAAATCTTAACTTTTTGGTTAATAGGGTATTGTTTTGCTGCGGGATCATAAATATAACAATATTTTGTTAGAACTTTGTTCCTTAGAAGACTTTAGAACATGCTTTGCTTTTTACTCCAA
The DNA here is from genome assembly GCF_000695815.1 of Acanthisitta chloris. NCBI lineage: Eukaryota > Metazoa > Chordata > Aves > Passeriformes > Acanthisittidae > Acanthisitta > Acanthisitta chloris. Next base: position 30,823 of record NW_008659833.1, on the reverse strand, counting down.
GAGCATTTGAAGTACAAAGTCAGCCTTAGGTATAACTCTTTGAAACCTTCTTCTTGGTTGGGCACTGCTGTCATGAAATATATGTATAAAACACCAGTTGAGTGGCTGCAGATGAAGACCCTCAGCTATCAGACCAGAATATTGACTGCAGGTTTCCCACTTCTCTACTTCCAGTGTGATCCATACTTACTCTGGCCCACGTGCAGAAATCAACCCAGAATGCTAAACACGTCTTTGCACTAGAGCACTGTCCACAGGGGGATCAACACCACCTTACTCTGGCAGGACCACAGTCTAACACAGTGTACCAGCACAACCCTCAGAAATGCTGAATGTTTCAAGTGCCTTTTATAGGATTAAGATTCATCAAACATTAGCAGTATCTGATCAATATGTGCCTAAAAACTACCTTAAAGCAGCAACTCTTTCCTGCTTCTGATCTACAACTTCTTACTTTTCCTTTTTATGTTATTAACTGCTCTGTATTTTCTCATTCCATTATGTCCTTCCAACACAAATACTTACTTTCCCATTCCTAGGCACAGACTACTGCACAGTTTGTAGCCTTGGCTCAGTCCTTGGCTAGGACCAAGACATCCCCAAGAGCACATAGCCTAATAGCTGCTGTAAGGCTGTGTTTCTGCACGTGCTCACAATTTTAGAACAACTATTTTTCTGGCTTTATGCCAAGAGTTCTTGATCATAGGTGATTCAAACACTTCCATTTTGATCAGTTTATTCCCACACCTGTACCTAGGATGGAATAACTTCATTCAAGAAGACTGCAGTGTGTCTCTGGCAAAGGCAGCCAACCACACCCTGGTCTGTGTTTGTTACCAGTGAAACCAGCTGAACAAAGGGAGTGATCTTTCTCTATCTATCACATGTGAGACCTTCTCTGGAGTGTGGTGTCCAGTTCTGGGCTCTTCAGTGAAAGAAAAACTACTGACCAAGTGAGGCAAGTCCAGCAGAGAACTGCCAAGACAGCTGGGCAGAGACTGAGAGCTGAGTCTGCTTAGCCTGGAGAAGGTGGAGGGCAGACCTTACTGCTGTCTGCCACTACCTGATCTCAAGAAAAAGAGAAGGTTAAGTCCTTCTGAGAGGTGCACACAGACACAACAAGAGGCAAGAGACTTAGGATCATGGTATAAGGAAAGAATTTTACCATGAGGATGGTAAAAATGTAGAGTGAGTGCCCAGAGCAGCTGTGAAATCTCCGTTCTTGAAGATACTCAAAATTCAGTGGACAAGTTTCTGAGCAGCCTGCTCTCTAACCTGCTTTGAGTAGGAGCCTGGACTCAATGACCTCCAAAGGTCCCCTCCATCCTGTGTGATTCTAGGTTTCTGTACATCTACACTGGGAAACAAACAAGAACTTTAAAAGAGCCTGCAGTGCTAAAAGAAATAAAAAACTCATTTCATGTTGTGATTCTAACGGAACACATCTAAGGTAGGCAAGCAATTTAACAGGACTAAGTTCCATTAACTTTGGTGTAGTTTCTTGTATTATCCATTTAGCAGATGAGTAGGACTGATAGCCAATTAACCTTTGATGCTAGCATACAGCCTTCTTAGTGGGCAGGTAGCAAACTCAGTATTAATACAGAAGCTCTATGATGTTAAAGAAAAGTTACAGCAGTCACAGGAATTCTGTACATATATACAGGACAAAATTGATTCCCCAAAAAAATTAAGGCAGCAAGAGTGTAAGAAACAGATCTGCCCTTCAGGAGTGCCAAGAAACACATGCAAGAACATATGCTATGGGAGTCAAAGATGGAATTTCAAACACAAATAAAAGGAAAAGTTATTAATTTGGGGGGAAGGTACTTTTTTTTTTTTCTGATCTCTTCTTTTGACCAGCCAAAACAAAACAAGCATTTTTGCCCAAAGCCCAAGGATCCTCCTGTTCTTGGCACCTGAGAAGATTCTGCTAAAATATGCCTGTAGTCTGGACACAAACTACTACTAGGACTGGTTGGCAAAAATTTACCTAAACATTTTTCCGTATTACAATTATTAAAATACCACTTGGATGGAATGGGATATATTTGGAAATTCATGTAGCGATTCTGGCATTACCAAGGAAACAAAATGAAGCAAAATGTCAGTTTAAAATATTTTGGGGTGAATAAAAATTTCATTTCAAAGCAAAATTTCACTTTTTTTTTCCTAAAGAAAGGGTTTGGGTTTTTTCCTCTCATAATGTCTAACTTGCAAGAAACCAAAATTCCTTTCCTCCATAATCAACCTCTAGCCACTTTATCCTATTTGGATTTGGAATCAACATAAATGTTTACAAACCAAAATCCTGTCAGAAACCCACTGGCTCAAATTCGGTCCTGGGCTTCAGAGCTTTCTTTTTCAGGCCACATCCAACTTTTGTGTTCTGCCAATTTGGAAAGGGGCTCCAAGCTACCATCCACTCTTTCAGCCTCTTTCATAGCATGGGATGAGAGATTTTTCCCACCCTTTTCCTTCTTCTCGGCTACATGGTTATTCATCTTTCCTGCCTCATTTTTACCTCTCCTTTCCATTTGTAATCTTCCCTTTTATACAGTAAAATGCTGGAGACACATTACCTTCCCCTTAATTAAGAAGTTTTAGCAAAAGATACCTTTGTCTTGCGGAAAAAAAATAATTCTAGAAGTACAATGCTTTAGACTTCTGTACGCTTGTCACTCAATATCCCTCCGAAAATGCCCAACAGATTCACAAGTCATTTACTATATTCAGCAGAGGAGTAAAGGCCTCAAAGATAATTATGCTCCCTTGAATTTCCTGAAAGTGTCTAAAACAACTAATGCCCACTCTGAAGGAGAGGTTTCAAAGGAATGAGGCACCTAGGAACCCACAGAAGGTCTGTGAGACATGATCCAAGAAGTCAAGTAGCAGCGGTTCTGCTCCCAGAACAACTCGTTGCACAAAATATTCTCCCCTACGTCTCCTACATCAATACAATTTCTTACTCTATGAGATTATTTTAGTATCAAAAAGCCAGGGATATCATATTTTGCTTATATATGGCCAGATGGCATTATTATGTTAGAAACTTCTTAACTACATACATGGAGTTTTTGTCAGGTTCCGGCAAGACCATCTCAGAAAGTTTCTTAGCCTTCACTTGCTCGGTATAAGAATCTGACAGTGGTTCTGGTAATATAACACATATAAGAATATATAGATTATTTAGTTAGTAGCATCTTTGTTTATTCCTTTCATTACTGTAGATTTCTAATTAAGAAAATCAACCGAACATCAAATTTTTGCATGTTTATGCACCAATTACAGAATTATTACAGCAATTTTTAACTTTGAAACTACAGTAGGTCCTTTTTATGGTGAACATAACTTTTACAAAACAACTTGAAATGCTGGGGAGCCATTACTTGAACTACAAGCTGCATAATGCACTGAACAATATGCCTTTGTTCGCTATTTCTCTGCATCTGAGTCTGTTCAAAGGAGAATTCTGTTTGCTTAAAGGTTCATCCTGTTCTATCAGCTTTTCTCTCAGTTAACCAGATCAACAGCAAATAATTCACGAGCAAATTCATGATGTTTATACTCCAGACTCCTCTTGTACTAAGAGGTTAGGCGTCTTCAACAACCAGCGACCTCCTCTGCAGCTTACAATTGTTATCAACTTGCAACTTTGCCAAGATAAATGCAAACTTGTACAAGCAGATGTGCTTTGCTTCTCTCCTGGTATTGTACTGAGCAGAATTTTTAATATTCATTAAAAGCAGTGACAATCATATAAGTGCCCACTTAATGCTTTCTTCCCTCTCATTTCAACCTTTTAGAATACAGCAGTGAGTGATACAGTGGAAAGACTGCATAACTGTCTCAGATTGCTTTTTAGCATCTTTTTGACAGTTCTGTGTTTAAACACTGGGGCTGATGTCTGGGAAATTCACATTAACATACTTTTTGTATGGTGTGTAATCTGGAATAATACTGTAAATGAACACTCCCTCCTAAGTCATCTGTAACCTGCTAGCTCTAGCCATTCTTGCATTGAAAAAGCCACTAATTATATCAAACACTAAACCAGCAAACACATACAATACTGCTCACATTTGTAAAACAGGATTTCTTCAAATAGACAAAGGCAAATCAGACTAAAAAACACCTGATAATAGTCCGACAGAGGCTCTTCGACATACCGTGTTTTGAACACACTCACACATGTATAATTATTGGTCAAAGCTACTTCTAAAGGAAAAGTGGCTTCCTTTTACCCTAATTTATTTAATTATCATATAATTATGCAGAACCAACCCAATGCAGGCTGCAAACTAGGCCATTAGAGTAGCTGCAGTGAGTCAAGACAAAAGGTTATGTAGCTCTGAGCCTTCTGTCCACCAGTGGTCAGTAACAGACGCCTACAAAATTGCACAACTGCAGTGTTTGCCTAGACTGAACCTTCCTTTGACCTGTCCCCTTAGATCAGGGCACTTGATGGCTTGAAAGCCATGAACTATGTAAGTCACAGGGTCCATTTTCGTAAGTTGTTTTGGTGGTTTTTTTTATTTCCTGGGATAGTTATAGTCTTAAACAACGTACTTTGCTAAGGACATAGATTTCTACCACAGCTTTTCTGCCTTTAAAATATTCTAGTTTTGGCTGAAACATGTATCTGGGGACTATGAAAGCAAAGGAGATAGAGAACTGTGTTAAAAAATAACAATTAACAGATATTTTTCACTTCCTACATGGATCTCTGTGCACACCGATAGAGATTCCATTCAGATCTTCAGATCCCACAAAGGTGCTTTCAGCATCTCCCAGCTGTCACCTTCTGGAAGGGAAGACTACAAAGAGTTGTGTGTCATGTCACCATGTGAGGTGCACAGCACTAACAGCAATGTTTAATGTTTGTGTACAGTGTTCAAAGGGCTGTGCTGAGAATAATTAATCCTCCAACACATTCATGTGGTAGGTGGACCAAGCATCATTTTCACAATTTTACAAGGAGGAACAATAAAGAGGCTGTCAAATCTGAAGATGACTAACTAGAATTTGGTTGCCTGTCTTCCTCAGGCTCTTTCAAATATCTCTGCCAGAGGGAAAGACAGTTCACAGAAACACATTCCAGATCTTTCAGTTCCATGGATGTTCTCTGCACTTCTGGGCCACACTGCCTTCCTAAAGGTATACTTGTCTGCTGGTCTGGAGTGAGGCTGAGTATTCTTCCTCACTTGCTCGTTTGGGGGGTCAGGGGCCTAAGTATTTATGAAACCAGAGACTCAGATTCCTGAAGTTTGGCTACTTTCCACTCCATTAGCAGAAAGAAGCAGCCTCAGTATTAGTACAAAGTGCAAAAAACCTCCCAAAAGCCTACATGTGTTTGGAGAGAGGAAATGAAGGAAAAATGCTTTAGCACCTACCACTTCTACAGCTTCTCACCACTAGCATGGGAGGTATATGTGGAAAATAGTTCTGGATCATCGTCCCAATACAGGGATGTAACTAAAATATTCCCTGAGACTCCCAATTTAACATTCTGAAGTTTGCAGGACATACTAACTCCCTAAAACTGGCAAAATACTGGAAGAGTGTGTTGCCATGCACTTTCCTGTGCAGTGCCATTCTGTCTGAGCCTTAGACGTACAAACTGATCTGAGCCATCACACGTTTAAGAAATGCAATAAAAAACAACACTTTTTTTTTAGTATGCCCAGTCTTTTAAAAATGACATCTGTTCTAAATCCCTACACAGCTCAGTGTTTTTCTCTGCATTTCCAAAGCCATTCTTTTGTAAATAGATAATTAGTGCTTAAATACTTCTTTCAAGGGGTTTCTACATTAACATAAAAATAGTGTAATTACCGGTGGTCAAAATGGCATGACTACAGTTTATAAATTCTAATTTCTTTTGCAGCTCTGAAGCTGATTTTTTTCTTCTTCAACACGATTTTAATCTGTTTTAAATGTATCATTGAACCTAAAAATATAAAATGCCTGTTAAGAGATGAAGAAAAATAAATACCATCATTTTGCAAGACTGAACAGCAAAGCAAAAGTAAAGCCAAGCCTAGTGACCACAGGGTTTTCTGAAGATCTTTTATCAAGAACTTAAAAGTAGGGATGATGTTCATTGAACAAAATTAGCTGGTTCTGTCCCACAGTCTCATTCTAGAAACAGGTAACTCTAGTAGTGGTAGTTACTATAACTGGGAAGGCACCTTCACTCTAAAATATTTTTTAGTCTGAAATAAAAATATTATCCTTTGAGCTGAATCTGCCTAGGTCAATCCCTAAGGTGCATGACAAATAGGGTAATTCTTTTTCTCTGTGTGTGTATGTACAATATGCATGTAACATTTTCAGGAAAGTACTCTGAAGAGCTAATTCTTGTTTTCTACTACAACCCAAAGCCACCTTGTATTTTTCGATTTCCAATTTAGCTTGAACTTGAATTTCAAAGAGGAACTGTCTTAGACGTTGGAAATCTCAAGCAAACACACTGTAACAATATATATTATAAAATGTGTTAGTTTAAGTAATCTTTCCAATCCATCCACAGAAGAGAATTCTCAGAGAAAATATGGAAGTATGAGTTGCAGCTTATATCACAGATCAGCTATTTAGTTAAATTTCCAGGAAAGTAACCCACAAGCTCAAAGTGACAGTGAGTCCTGGAGCATACACAATTTGGAAATAATATTACAGGCTTGAGCAAAGGGAATTACATGAGCAACTGAGCCAAGCAGGCAATTTCCAGTGCCAACAATATGGGAGATAAAATATAGAGAAGGTTTCAGAGTCATTATTTGATGAGTGCACTAAGGCAGGACACGTGTCTGTGTATTCATCCTACAACACGTTTGATTTATATGCAGGTAGGGAATAAATAACAAAAACAAAGGTCTTGAAAAAGCTGAAGACAAGGATAAGCTACAGTGCATAGTGAGCCTGATGTATCTTATGATAAAAATCAACCTTATCTAGCCTTGATTACACAGAATCACTGAATGGTTTGGGTTAGAAGGGGCCTTTAAAGATCATGTAGTCCAACCTCTCTTCCATGGACAGGGACATTTTTCACTAATCATGTTGCTCCAAGCCCCATCCCACTTCACTTCAATGACAGGAAATTGTCAGTCTCTCTGGGCAACCTATTCCATGTCCTACCACTCTCATTATAAAAACTTGTGCCTAATATCCAATCTAAATCCATCCTCTTTGAGATCAAAGCTGTTTTCCCTTGTCCTGTAACTTCAGACTCTGGTTTAAAAAAAAATCAAATATCTCTTTCTTCGTCTTTCTTATAAGCCCCTTTAGGTACTGGAAGGTTGCTGTAAAAACTCCCAGAACCCTTCTCTCCTCCAGGCTGAACAGTCCCAATTCTTGCAGCCTTTCTTCACAGGAGAGGTGCTCTAGCTCTCTGGTCATTTTCATGTCCCTCTAGACCTGTTTCAACAGGTCCATGTATTTAGAAACAATTTTCCCAAATTATTTTTGGCTATTTAATATGATACCATTACAATCTCCTGAACGTGCTGGAAAATTAGCATATGTTCAAAGTCATCCCGTGCATTCTTAGAATGTCATTTGAAAGTTTCACTGGCTTCATGGCCTTCTGTTCAGCCATACCATAACACATATTTTGTACTTTTTTTTTCTGATTCTTCAAAACTGGATTTCAAATTTGGAAGAAAAATGACATCAGAAAAGCAACTAGGTAGAAAAAAGAGAAAATATAAAAACAGGAGAAAGGTTAATTCAGAAAAATACAGGGAAGGAAATGACCAGGTTTGCACCATTGGTAAGTCTTTGCAAACTGACTATTCATCTCCCTTTTCCCTTCAATTTTCTGTCTTACCCTGGAAAAGGGCAGCAAAATAGAAATCTCACTTGCACAAGTATATCATGATATTACATGACTGGGCAATGAGAGGACAGATGAAACTGAACATTAAATTATGCAGAATAATTCAAGTGCTAGAAAAAACACACCAACTGTAGATATAGTGATGGGTTCTGAACTAGGTATTACCATTCAGGAAAGAATTCATAGAGTTACACTATGAAATTTTATGACAACGCCATCTCATTGTTCAGTCACACCGAAAAATAAAAACAAAATACTCTGCAACACAGGAAAGGCAAAAAAGAACTAGGAAATTCCATTATGTCAGGGAATAAATCTGTGGTGTTCTCAGATCATGTGGAGTTCTGGTCTCACCATTTTTAAACATATGTGGAACAAAGAGATACAAAGAGTGACACAGATGATCAAAGGCATTTAAGGACTTCTGAACAGTTTTCAGCCTGAAAAATCTCTTAAGGGCAGATACGGGAAGAGCCTATAAATTCTTAAGCAGAAGGAAGAATCAAATTGTTCACCTGCCTCTTCCAGTACTAGGAAATACCAAACGAAACTAGGAGGTGACAGGTTTGAAATAAGCACAGTTGGTGACACCACTGCTATCACACTGTGGAACTCTGACACAGGACTGTGTCTGCACTCAAAATTTGTATAGGTCCAAAAGGCAATTAAAAAATTCAGAGAAGAATCTTTATGTTAAATACCAAGTAATGCTGTGGGGACAGAAGCCCTTGGACTGCCTACCAGAGAAAGCTGAGAAAATAAGCACATCCAGTTATCACCAGCATTTCTTCTCTTCCACAGAGACAACAACCTAGCCCTAGTAAAACCTCAACTCCCTCCCTGGGAAGGGGAGAGGGGGTTTAGCAAAAACAAAACAAACATGAGAGAAAACAACTAATTGCCAAACAGAACAAAGCAAAATGAAACAAAGTGGAGAGCTTTTGGGTACAGAAATTAAAGAAGTATAAAACTAGGTGACTAAAAGGCAGACAAAGCAGAGCACCTTGGCTGCCAGCCCCAGCCAAAGCCAATGCCAGGACAGTGAGCAGTATCATCTGAGCTGGTAGAGGCCTTCCTGGGTACCCACATACAGTTAGCCGAGAAAAGAGAACATATTTTAGGGTATGACTCAGCAAGCCAATGTGCCTCTATTAGCACAACACTTGAGCATGTGCTTGATATAACCATAAGGTCCATGGAAGTTAATGATGTTAATGTAAAATAAATTTTCCATCAGACAGGCAGAGAAATTTTATGTAGAGCAGAAAGATAAAATCCGAACTTGCTGAAGGGCAAGTTCATCTGAAAAGATGAAATAGAGATAGACCAGAGTGGCACAGACCCAAGAGGGTATGACAGAACAGAAAAACTACAAGGTAGGAATCAATGCTACACAAAGATACAGAGCAAAAGCAGGAGTAGGATATGTATCTAGTGCCTAAGAGGACGCTAAGATCAAGGGAAGGTTCAAACAAACATTCTAGTCTTTATTCCAAGGCATAAACAAAGTTGTAATCTATGACAGAACACACGGATTTGACACAGAACAAAGTAAGTGGGAAAGTGAGCCCTGTGCTATGGGCATGAATGAACAGACAGGGAAATTTGGCAGTAGCAAGTAAGAATGACCATGGAGGCAAAAGTCATTGCCAGAGTTTGTCAGATACTTTCTCAAGAAACTAGTAATATATTAACATGAGGAAGAAGGAGAAAGTTGGGTAGGCTGTGGGGGTTGAAAAATAATGGAAGGTACTGGAGTAGCTATCTAAAAGAATCAAAACTCTTGGAGACTAGTGCTTTCACAACAAAACTGACAACCACCAAAAACTTCTGAAGCTCCTTCTCAAAGGGAACACTTGCAACCATTCTGCCATTTACTATAGATTTTGCAAACACTCTAGGTATTCAAGAGCTGATAAACTGTTCATTTCAAACAAACAAACACAAACTTATTTAAACAATGCTGAAGTTTCCATTTTGAAATCTCCCTATAATTTAAAAGAAAAGTTTAGAGCTTTGAACTGGAACAGAACTTTCAATTCTAGCTGAATGAAACTTATGTAGTAATGTCAGATCGCTTTAACTACTAGACTTTCCAGAATTAATTAAAAATTAAGTTAAATTTTCCCTTTTTTTTTCACATTTCCAAGAAACTAAAAAGATCTTTAACCTGCTATATTTCCATATCTCAAAGATGCTCTTGCAAAAATATAACTCAAACCACCAAGATCACCTTTTCCCAAACTGCACACTACCATGAAATTGGAAGCATGCCTGAGAAGTCAGAAAATTAAGCCTTTTTTTTGGAATAAAAATGATGAAGAGACCATCACAGAAATGCCTTGGGAAATCTCCCTACCATACTGAGAGGATTTCAGCTTACAGACATCTTCAGAACACTGTACAGCTGTGACCAGCAGGGAGGCAGATGGAGAACCAGGGAGACAAAAACGGTGCAGCAAGTAATGTGTGTAGCTCCCATCCTTGCTCGCTAGCAATATCCCAAAGCACTTTTCTTCCCACACCAGCAGATAAATAAAATGGGCATTATTTTGAAGGGATAACCATATGGTTTGTATAATCTGTATATGCTATTTTCAGTACATTATTATAATACATGGTAGAGACCTATAAAATAGGGTCAAACTTGCTTTCTGTTTTACAACCAACATGTTCCATTCTGTACAGACACAGAGGTGAGGACACTGCATCAATGTATTATTTCCACACACTGTCTCTACCTTAATACTCACAGAACAATGTAATTGTTCCATGTGGTGCATATTATTGGGTTCCTGAGCTCAAATAAATATCAGCCTTGTGGATAATTATTTGCTAGTAAATATTTGTTTAAATTGTGAAGTCCTGACTTCTTTTATACATTCCATTTCAGCCTACATGCATCTGTCTGCTTTGTGCCTTCCCAGTGCAGAATGCTGTAATATGTAGCAAAAAAAAATGACAGGACAAAAATGGAAAAATATCAACTACAGGCAAGAAAAATCAACATAAAACTTGAAATCTGTTACTCATAAACTGTGTCCTTTATCTCTGCAACTCCTTCATTCCCTCTCGTCCTTTTATTGATAATGAAGCATCAGAACCCAGAAGCCACTTTTGTTCTAAATTAAGGTATCTGCACTGCTGCAGGAACAATACTGATCAGGGTTTTTGTCTGGATACAGTGCATGCTTTCCAATTTTCACTGTCATTTTTTTTAGCATATACAAAACATTGCAGAAGCACATGTAAATCACCACTCTCTTGCCCAGTGGAACAGAATTTCAGTTACCAATGCCAACGGTTGCCTACAGAAGGCATCTACATCTGGTCTGCTACATCCAAGACAGCAACCACAGGCACACGGTTTGCTTTGTTTGGAATTCATCACTGTGGTGCAGCTGAGCCTCAGATAAAAAAAACAGAACTATGAGCCTCCAGGGTTAAACAGACAAATGTTTTCAGTCACAACAACTTTTTTGGGGAGGAAGCAAAGCCATAACAATGTATGTAAGAGGTTTTATGTAAATCATTAAAGGCCTCCTGACTTAAATTGTTGCTAACACCAAGAAGTTGCTTAATGTACACTTGAGAGTGTGAAGGCAGAACAGATGAATAGTCTCACAAATCTTATTTGCTCAGTTGGAAAAATGCAAAAATATTTGTTAAAAAAAAGAAAAAAAAATCTGATTCCTGCTCACTGCCATTCAAATTTAAAAGTCAAATTAATATTCATGATTTCTGAGTGCATGATGGTTTTTACTGGGAGGCAGAAGGGGCAGATACAATCAGTAAACAAATTTACTTTCAAATCCACACAGAATCAGTACCTACCTAGCCACTCGTTGAATTTTTTTACTTCACTAGGAAGTCCCAGTTCAGTAAAATCACCAGCATGTATTAACACATCTCCATATGGCATTTGGATGGGATCAGTTCTTGAGTGAGTATCAGAAATACAGACAAATCGTGTATATCCTGGAGGTTTGGGAGCGTCATGGGGCACTGGATCAACCCTGTAGGAAATGCATCATAACAAGGTTATAAAGTATTTACGTACTTCTTGGTGTCTGCTTTGCAATTCCAATACTATTTTTTACCTTTACAAAAGATTACACAGACTTCTAAATCTGCCTGATGGAAGGATTTATTAAAACAAACCTAACACTAATGGGAGGTGTAAAAATTCTTGATGTTCACATCACAACATTTCCATATTTGCTGGGTAGATAGATTAGTTTAAAGAGATTAAGGAAAAGAGATTGGACTATGGCAGTAACTCTGACACAAATACTTACAAATAAATCAAAGGCATTGCCAGTTTCAAAGGAGCAGCACTATCCCATTTCATTGTTTAAATATGATTACACGGTACGGAGCGAAAAGATTTATTTTAGATACATAAATACATTTAAATGCAGTTTTTCTAATTATAACTTTTTTTTCCCCTGCAAGTTGCGTAATTCCAGCAAATTTAATTAACACATTTTGGAGATATGTTTCAGTGTGTTAATGCAAAGCAACACAAGAACTCTCTTAAGACCTGTAAATGCATGTTAACTGACTATTGTCAGGACAAACGTGGTGACTTTCTGGGCTTAATTACACTAAATGGAATCAGATGCTGTGAAGGGTGAGGCTGCATTGTTCAGAACCCAATCTCAACACTCAGAACTGAGGAAACTAAAAGATTTGACCCAGTTTGATGAGACTTACTTATGATTTAGAAGAGGAAAGCACAGAACACCTCTCTGCTGTACGAGGAATACTATTTTCAAATCAATCTTTTTAACCTCAATCCATATTTTGTTTGAATACATAGAAGCAAATACATCTATATGTAGCTATACTGTATCTGCCATTCCAGTTAGGGAATTCTGGTGGAATAAAATCAAAAAGCTAGAGATGCAAGAGTTATATTTGTGTCACCAGAAACCAGAGAGATATACAGAATTGCTATGAACTATTTTACTTTTACAACATTTATTTTGAAAGGACAAATAAAATTAGCTTTTTTCACTGTTGCACTATATAATACGTATTTCTATCCCTTGCTGGTTGTGCTTCAATTCCAGAGCTTACTATTACATGAACAAACTCAGGAAAAAAAATTAGAGGTCTTTGCTATTAATAACACTAATTCTGTTTACTAGGTAAATTTCAAAAAGCATTTTATTGCTTGAAAGACGTAAGATAATAATCCTTAATCACTCAATCTGTAAGTCAAAGAATTCTACGAAATTTCTAGGTGGGTAAAGCGAGGTGTTTTTACAACTTCACAGGATTAGTGAGAGTGAGGAATAAATCCAAAACATTCAAATCTTGTTAAATACAGAAAAAGAAGTCTTAGCATTTCTACAAAACTAGAGTATGAACAAATTATTTTGTACCCATCTTTCCCATACCTTTATAGGAAGAAGAAATGTTGGGTTTATTACAGCAAGACTGGAGAAACAGCCTATTAGAGCAAATGCCTTGTAGTTGTCTTTCTGAAGTTCCAGTTTCAGAGCAGAAAGCAACTAAACATGAGCTGTGATCAAATCATACCTAATGAATACCCAGCAGTATGTACATCCTAGTGGGATATGTAAGCAAGCAAAACTTGGCTGACAGAGTGGAATGTTTGGACCCTGACTGAGCACCTGAAAACACTACGTGAAGGGCTGGGGGAGTGTGTATGCTGCAAGAGGACCACAGGCACATGTAGGAGGGCAGATGGAGAAAAAGCATTAGATGTTAAAAAATGCCTCTGTTTTGGAGAAGAGAGCTCCATGGGTGGAGGTAGCAGGGGTACAAAGAAATATGGATGGTGAATGGTGCTGTTTAGACTAGTGAGGGCAGCTTTGCCATAAGGTGTGAGATGTGAAGGATAACACAATTAGTTCAGGGAGTTCCTCCCCAAAATGAACTGGGATGGTGTCCCAATGGCTGGATAAAAATGATGTGAGGAGCTGACCCTGGCTATCATTGCAGCTGTTCAAGCTAAACAGATTAAACATCAGTTCAATAAACAAAATTATTGCTCACCCTGCCCAACACTTCCCAAAGTGAGTTACAGGTCATATTAGCAGGACAGCTTTAAATTAGGCATATTACCCTGCACAAGATAAGGATATGGACTGGTCTAAAATATCACTGTTTGACTTTCGTGGTAGGATAGCCCTTACAGCAGGTACTACTTCTCCTTCAGAAATCTTTTAAAGCTCAGCGCAGCTGTAAGTTGGGTGTTAGGGAGTACCACACTTTTCACATGTGAAGCTGAATGGGAAAACCAATGCTTACCAATGCAACCCCATGCAGCACACAATGCACATGCTTTTTCCTATAGTTTGGATGGGGATGGGGAAGATGTGGACAGCATTGTCCTGGTCGCTGAGGTATGTGTAACTTCTGTATTCTTTGCAATAGGCCCAAGAATTTTCATGGGGAAAGGGCATCAATACAAAAAAACCAAACTAATGAGATGCAAATTTTTCATGTTGAAGTGATATGCACACACTGAGACCATATATAGGTAAAAACATATGTCAAGTTTCGCAAACACATCGAAGTTGTATTACTGGAAATAATTTCTGAAGGCTCAATCCCCATATTCTTGTGTAACGCATTCCCACAGCAGCTGTCACACCAACACCCAATGCACAGCTTGCAGCGTGAGCAGAGGAATACAGATCTGCTGATTATTTTTGTGCAAATGCTTTTGTTTTTCTTTAAACCAGTATGAAAACTTGCCGAGAAATTGAAAAGCAAAGTTGAGAAATCTCAGAGCAAAAACACCTCCAGAGGTTATTTATACACTGGATTTCAGTGGTTTCACAGGCACTTTCCAGAAACGACTCATGGACTTGAAAATACTGGTGGAATTTACCACCCTTCTTGTCAGAGGCAACCCAGTCATCTCACAAGCACAGGGATGCCAGACTATGACAGGTCTAGAAAGGGCTGTCAGCATGTTATGGGAGCTAAGATGTGAAAGGAGAAACGCGAAACTGCACAGAGGACCAAGGAAGAGCTGCAAGGCTGAATTCAGAAGAAACGGAGCTCACAACCCCTCCGTGGTTAAAATAGTTCACTATGAGTTCAGATGTCAACAGGTCCACATGAAATCTGTTTATGATTGCCTACAACATCACTAATGCAGCTATTTTGAACTATGCACAAAGCCTTCACCTCCCTGAAGCTAACAACAAAACTTGCATGCATGAAAGCAGGGCTAAGATTTCACCCATAACAATCATGTGAATAAAAGGTGCTTTTGTTACCCTTTTTATGTCTACTGTTCCCTTCTTTGTTACAATTCTATTCATTGGTAGGAGGGAAAAGCAATCCTGCTGGTATTCAGAAACATTATTTACAATTTCTGTATGAAGAGAAAGAGTAGGTCAGATTGTGGTACATATTTCAATTGATTTGGCCTGTTTTTCTATTTGCACAAGCTTCTTCAATAGTATTAATCATTCATGAGAGATTGCTAAACTCTTCTGAGGAACCATTTTCTAAAGACAGCTTATTTTCAACTACTTGCTTAGGTGCTGAACTTCTATCATGCAGTTGATTGTCTAAGGCCTCCAGTAGTATGATTTCTTACTGGTTAGAAGTTTAAACACCATATTGTTGAGTACCAACTAGATACTAATAAATAACTTATTTTCAGCCCAGTAAAAAACATTCAGCTTTTAAGACCAGGGAAGAAATTCATGAGTGCCCAGGAGCTGTCTGCATATTCACAAAGAATAGCTAAGCCTCAACAAATCAAGCAACCTGCATTTGGCATTTTCATTTGTACAAGTATTTCTGAACCCACATTTGTTTGTTTGTACTTTTGCTACCATTTGCCAGCTCTATAAACAAAAGATGTTTCCCAGTGCTAACACTCATTTTACTGTTTGCATTTCAATAGTATCTAAAAATCCCCAACACAGACCATAATACACTTCCTCCAGAAGCTGAGTGTTTGCTCACCATCCTGATATACATCTTAGTCTTCAGATTTTTTTACTATAAGTTAATTTATGCCAAAGAATGTTCATAAGCATTCACTAAATATACACATAACATTCAACCAGTTGTAACTGCTGAGTTTTTTAACTGCAGAAATCATGACTTACATTTGTAAATTATCAAAACATATTAAATATAAAAAATGTGAACAAGGTGATTATTAGTTCAATCTTCCTAAAGGAAAAGAGTTCCCTTTAAAATATGAAAACCAGCCTTCCAATCTAAAGATAAGGCTGCTTCTCTCTTTAATAAACACAATAAAATGGTGCAGGCATTTTTATTCCCTATAAAAATATTTTACAGTAGAATTTTATACTTAATTTATTTGTAATAGCTTTACTGTTTTGCTCTTCCTTCTGGCTTTAAACTTTATGGCAGGTTTCATTTTGTAATTATAATTCTCCACTTTACGTTACAAGTAAATCATCTAGAGCAGTTAATTTTACTGGTGTTGTCATTATATAAGAAGTCAGAAACAAACATATTATTTTAATTACTCTTTAAGCACTTGGCATTTTCGGCACATCAGGATGAAAGTAAGTTGTCGGATGGGTGCCCACACTATTTTATTTATCGATATGATTTTTCCCTTGTATGTAGCTGTAATATAACTAACCAAACAGTATGTGCTGTACAGATATGTGCTTGGTATTTTCAACAGTTCTGAACATCAATATCGAAGTGCACAAAGCAAACAAACATTATTAAGATTGCAGAAAGTATCATCCTGGTAGCATCTCGGATTTTATTACCACTGCTTGTTGTTCATTTCTCTTTTTAATACGCAAGTACTGTGTATTACACTTACACTAGTGGAGCAATCTTTCTCCCATCCTTTAACAAAGTACTTTCCAAATGGACTGATTTTGTATCATTATAGTAATTATTATTAGAAAGGCAGCAAAACCGTGTTCTTTCAATTCTTTTTGACTGGTCCATCAAATACCACAGCGACAAGGCAATAACAATTCAGAAGGCTGTGCTAGAGCAATAACAAAACTATAATACTTACATTTGCACATGTGGGGGCTGAAAACGTCCCTGGTTAATGTTGTAGAACGTGAAAGCCTGTGTGGGGTTGGAGCTGTACTCATCCACTTCAATTATGAGTCTACTGTGCTGATGCCTTCTGGCTGCCATGATGTGGGACTGGGCGAAAGCCATCCTTGCACCGTGGAGTTTGGCTTTTTCAGGCAATCATATCTGCTATCTTCCTGCATCGATGGAAGAAGACCATGACATCTCCTTACCTAATCAGCACACTCCCCTTCGAAAAACCTAAAAGCAGATTGAAGAGATGGAGCATAACTGTTTGACAGTTAATCTGCTTGGAATTTGCTTTATTTAATGTGATCAGATGAAGGGGAGATACAGAGGGATGAAGACAGACTGCTCAAAGAACTCATCACAAACCTTTCCAACTCAGCAACCTGATGAACGCACTTTAGTTGGGGGTGGGAAGCATGGAGTGGAAGTAAACTTGCTAAAGAACACAGTGGCAACTTGCTCAAATATTTCAGACATTGAATACAAACCTAAAAGACAAGACAGTCATTCAGAATGGTACATCAAATAATGTTTCTCCAACACAATCATTTACTTTCCCTTTTTATTGCACTGCTGAATGTTTATTCCCCACCCTCCCTCAAAGACACCCCACCAACCCTGAAACTGAATACACACACGACCGTGCACAACTAAAACAAAAGTCAATTAAACAAGAACTAGCGACGTGTTTTCTGGGGAAGTATTGCAAGAGGTTGTTCTTTACACCACAAAGAACAGAGCAAATGGCCTCCTGTGCACTTGCTCCTGGATTTTACAGTATCCCTGAAGGAACCCCTGATACAGATATGAGGAGCACCCCCCTTCAAACATTTTTCAGTCAGCACTAGCCCAACATTCTGTATTCACTGGAAAACAAAGTGATTCAAAGGCTAACACACAGTTAAATGTTACTAAATATTAAAAAAAAATTTAAATCCATACAGGTTTTATGTTTGGGAATAAATTTTTCCCTGAAGGTTATACAAGTCTAGAAGAGCTGCACTGAAAATGAGTTGAGGAAGAGCAAAGTGAAACCAACTGGAATGCAAAGAGTATCCCCTAGAAACAGCAGAAAGTAATTTAAATGTGAATTTTACTTTTATTTCCCAGTTTTAATAAAAAATGGATTATAAGCTATGAAGGTGGGTATTTTTATAGTATAATTTTGCATCCTTTTTAAAAGTTGTCTGACTTAAATATTTACTTTCATGCAAGCAAGGGCTCTTTTCTTCTAGGGAATACAAGTAATCTGCTTCAGAAGACATATTTCATGAAAAGCCTTGCTAGAATGCAGCAATTCACTTAATATGTGCAGCCTCTGGAAAGAAGGACTACAGGTATTTTATGCGACCTTGCTGATGTGCCTTACTTCCATTCTGAAGGGACCACTGCCAAGAGTGATGGATGAGGGAGGCCTTCATAGTCACTCGAATTTTTAAAGCTATTTGCAGGTACTTACGTCCAATTCAGTTTAGTGGCAGTCAAGCACCTAAGCATCTTTAAAAATCTGGGCTTCAGTCCTTTGCTTAACTACTACAGATGTGAAGTGCTCCAAGAAGTGGCTGCATTTTTGTTTGGGGAAATCTTGTTCTCAGGAAGCTGAAAATGAGAGATTCAGCTCAGTTTAGTTACTGGCTGAATGGCTGTAAGATGATGACAACTTGCTGTCACTAACAAGCCACAGCAAAGCAGCCTGAGAATAAAGGAGCAGATTCCTTCATGCCCTCCCCTAGAATTGAGTAGTAAGGAAATGCTAGAATAACAACAAAGAAAATTTTGGATTTCAAACACTCTCAGATGCTGCGTTCAGGCTACGGAACAAGCAGCAGCACAAAGGAATGTGCCAGAGCAGGGGGAGGGAAGGGAGGCACGATCCTTGTAAGAATAATCAAGTACAAATTGCTGCATTTAGGAAATAAGAAATTATGACAGCAGATGTGAAGAACCCTCCCTGAGGAGCTTCCTGTATTAAATGATGCATTTGTAAAGAAGTTTGAATAGTCAAGGTCAGAGATTTTATAGGGGGCAAACTGTTCTAAGTGAACCTACTTCTGTTTGAAAGAAACTATTAGAACTGGTGACCTCTAGAAATATTCTCCAGTAAGATAAATAATTTATGATTCCACAGCTCTACATAATGATTCCAAACTACCTGAAAAGCACAGCCTTTGTTTTATAATTCAGGGACTATGCCCACTTTATACACAACAGAACTGCAGTTACAAAGGAGTCAAGGCACTGCCTTAGGGACCTAGAATCTCCCTTTGGCCTCACCAAGTTCTCAAGGAGTTCACAGCCCCTGAGAAAACAGCTTCAGTCAGCCTCCTCCTTGGGTTCTGTCTTTACAACTTACAACAAGTTATACAGCAAATCTGCTGCAAAACCAGCAGATATATACGTCTGTACCCCAACATCCACTCTTCAGCTCTCCAGCTAAGTGGAAAATAGCTCTTACCAACACAAATTAACTCAAAAGAAACATTTGTTTGCAAACAGAAACAAACCACAGTCAGTGCACCACTCGATACACCCTTTAGTGCCAGAGTTCTTTTAAGCAGCAAATCAATCCCTGCACATGGGAAAGTGTGTGAATCACACCATTAGGCCAGCCTGAGAGGATGCTAGCCACAGACACTCAGAAGTTCACCATATAAACAGGAAAAAACTGGAAGACAGCATATTTCACTTGAGGTAAGGAAAAAAAAAGGGTAAAAAAAAGAGGGTAAATGGCAGTTACCCACCATCTACCCTGAACACATAAAAGAAGAGAGAAGAGAGAGGAAAGAAGAGAGAGGAGAGAAGAGACAGGAGAGAGAAGAGAGAGAAGAGAGGAGAGAGAAGAGAGAGAAGAGAGAGAAGAGAGAAGAGAGAAGAGAGAGAAGAGAGAGAAGAGAAAAGAGAGAAAAGAGAGAAAAGAGAGAGGAGAGAAGAGAGAAGAGAGGAGAATAGAGAGGAGAGAAGAGAGAAGAGAGGAGAATAGAGAGGAGAGAAGAGAGAAGAGAGGAGAATAGAGAGGAGAGAAGAGAGAAGAGAGGAGAGATCCTGCAATAAGAATAAAATAAATAGTAATCATACAAAGAGCCTGTGCTAAACGGAAATCAGATATGTAACACACATAATCAGTAAGCATAATTCAATAGCAAGATAATTCAAGCTCATTTCAGAAACATACACAGATGTCTTTGAACCTTACCTTTCAGTCTACAGTTTTCTTCCTGCATAAGTGATTGGCTGACTACAAACATACTTGGTGTTCGACAGAACAAGCTGTCTCTTTCCAGCTTGACTGATAACCAGACTGACACCCATTACTCCCCTCTTTCTGCTTCCATTTCCAATAGTCCCCCAAATCGTAACTTTTCTTTCTTTTAATATTCTGAAATGTATTCCTTTTCCAAACTGGAGTATAAAATGCAGCAGGGAAATAATTATCTGCTTCTCTAGCATGCGAGTTTTAAAATTATATGCCCAGCATTACCAACACAGAGAGTTAAGACTCAAATTCCCACAGCAACAACATGCTAACCATCCTCTTCCCCCAGACTTATGGAGCTGCGGGATGTCTGCCAGGGAAAAACAGAGAAATGTAAAAAGGACTGCAAGAACATGAATACTAAAATAAATATCACAAACCTGGCTGTTGGAATCACAGACTGAGAAAAAGCTATTAAATCAGCTAAGCCATCTTCTTACTGATGGCAGGAATGTTCTCCATACATTATTTTTCTGCTGCTTTCTCCAGCATGTGTTCAAACGGGCCTCAAAGCCCACTGTGCACAATGGACACTGCTCCAGAGTCTTCAGGAGACTTTGCATCAGGCCATAAACTATGTGGATTGAAACATCTCCTCAGGAATTACTGGTCTAGGCAGGTGCTTGAACCTAGACATCTATTTAAGTCCTTTGACAAGGTCCTCAAATAAATCTTCATATTAAGATTTGTTTTCTTGCTTTCTCAGCCTGAAATTTCGAGTATTTTCATTTTACATCCTTCTTGTATAGCTAGCATAATTATTTCCCTGTTCTACATGAATTTTCCAGCCTTTTTATGTATCCTATTTGTCTTTTTTTGCATTTCAAGCCAACATTTTATTTTAATCTCACTTCTCCACTCAGATTTTGCTTTGTTCTAGGTTCATCCTTCAGCTGATTCTCATGTCCATTATCTCTCACCATCTCATTCCACTGTCCCCACACTTCTCTCCATCATCTATCCTCTGTCTCAAGTCTAAAAACACCACTGAGACTTCTTGAAAATTATTCCAGCAACGCACGATATGAATCTAGACTTGAAATCAACACAGCTCAAGCAGATGTCACTGAAATAATAATTAGAAACCAAGATAAAATATTGATGATGATAATAAAAAAAAGTCATAAATTAAGAGAGAAAACTATGAAGGTGTTCTCTGATGAGCAATGAACTTTGCTACTTTACAAAGCATCTGTAGGTCAATAAGCACAATGTTACTGTAGTACACTCCAGCAAGAGCTTAGGGGCAGTTGCCAGATTTTGCACTAACAGTGAGACAGCAGAAAGAAGGAAGAGGATGCTGCAACTCTCAAAAGTACCACGATCAGTGGCAAAGTGGTAGCTACAGAAAACGTGTTAGTTTTGCTCAGACAGTCTGACAAGCTGGGATTTGGGGAGGCAATGAAGAAACAAAATGTAGTATCAAAAAAAAAAAAAAAAAAAAGGCATTTTCATGCAGCTATAAAACATCACAGCCATATTTTTTTCAGGAAAAGCCAGTAAGACAATAGCAGTAAAATACCTTAAAGATGAGCATGAGGTTGTGATAGATCATATGGTGACACACTTGCTTCTTGTGCACATCTTGGACACTGTTAATGTGAAACCCTTCCAAGAGCTTTAACAAGACCTATACTACAGTGCTCTTCACTAACTGTCAGATCATCCTTTAGACAAGGAAGGAGACCCTACATTTAAACCCAGAAAGCACTACAGAGTATTCTGCAGCAATGGTCTCAATCGTCATAGTAACATTTCTATAACCACGAGTGATTAGATTTTTGTTTTAACCCCCAATAGTCAGAAAACTGACAAGCAGTAAGCAAACATACTGAAACTAGTAAAGAATTACTTACTATGAGAAAAGGCTGAAAATGCTAAGGGGTTTTGCTGTCCAAAATACCCATTTCAGATACTTCAGATAGAGTCCAGTCAATGGAATTAGTCTGCTATCTTCAGTTCTGCCACTGGGAAATGAATACCGAAATAAACTTAAAAAGACATTATTCTGTGGGAAAGGATGAGCCAGGCAAATCACTCTGCATATGAAAGCTTTTCCAAAGGGATACTCTCCTCTTTCTCCTCTTCCTTTTCTGAAACAGAATGCAGGTCCTGGGAAATCAAAACCACTGAGTTACCCCTTAGCAGACTGGTCTGCTCACTTGACAAATCAGGGCTTTAAAGTGAAGGCAGAATAACCAAATGCCATCGAGACACTTGTAGATCATGCACACTTCTACTGATAGAATCATAAGGCTTTCCATATGAGTATGATTTGTCATAGATAGGAACATTTCCCATTGTATTTTAAAATACAGCAAATAAAACTAAAATATATTGAAGTGAAATATGCACTTCTAAGCCCTTTTCCCAAAGCAAAGACTTTATGTACCTGCAATTTGTTTCAATGAGAACTAAACAACAACATCAAAAAATGAACAAGCTCCTCGAAGATATCTGAACTACAATCTCACAACGTGTGGTGCCATTTAAGGTGCTCACCACCCTTACAAACCTCCCAGAGTTCTTCACAATGAATGGAGTGACATAGAAATCCTGACGGAACCCTAACCCTACTTCAGCTACAGAAGTAGTGCAGCACTTAGAGCACTGGGATTCCCACATGCCAGTGCAGCAGGGCTGAAAAGTGCCAGGGTGCCAGCCCTAGGGCCTGCAGCCCTCCATCCCCAGCACTGAGAGGGCGTGGGCAGAGGGGCTGGCACACCTCCCTGGCTCCCCCGGGCACCTCCAGCCTCTGCTGCACAGACCAACTCTGCAGGGCAGCCCTGACTCTATCCATGCAGGCTAAGACATCTCTGGGTTTAAGCAGCAAATGCACAGATGAGGGTGAGTTTCATTTGCTGGTTATCACTGGCAAAAAAATGAAATGCACTCACCAATCCATTCCACAAGTACCATGAGATGCAACATGCACAGCTCGACCTGCTCCTCAGGGCACAACGTGGGGAATACTGCAGTGCAAGTCTGTAAAGTTGTCCTAAAGTCAAAAATTGGAATATAACCTTTACAAATGCCCTTTTACCATGGCTCTTACCATGGATCTCACACTCCTCATCTGGTAACTAGAGTACATATGGTCCACTGTGATATTTTCAAAAACCTTTGCCTATGGTGTTTCTTTAATTGAAAGAGATCTTAAGCATTCTGCTTTTCAGTCACTGCTCTATTCAGTGGCTTCTGCTGAATGAAGTTATACCAAAGCCATGATTTATTAAGGGAACTCTATGGATGACCTTTTAAAAAACGTCTGAGATGGGTTTTCTGTGCCAGGAAATCTACATTTGATAACTGTTATCAGTCAAATAATACTCAGTTCTCTGACCATATCTTTTCCCTGGAAGTCAGAGCTATTCCCACCCATATAACCAAAACCAGGGGATGTAATTCTGAGTTACTTGTAAGCCTCAACATTCTATTCATTTTAATGAGAAGGCAAGATCTATCCTCTTCTGTTTAGAATCTCCTATTTCACATATCAATGAATTCTTCAGTGCCTCATGATATGTATCACATATTTGTTAACTGCAGATCTACAGGGCACTGAGCAATCTGTTCTGTAACATGCAAAAAAAAATCAGTGACTCAAGTAAGACCTCTTATTTCTCTGTAACTACAATTACCTTAACCTGCATTAGGAAAAAAAAGCTCAACAAAATCCCCCAAGATATTTCTCACTATGCTAAAACACACATCATTGTTCTCCGCTGCTGATTTTAATGACCTGTCAAATACAGTATGAGAAAATTCTGCGCTGAAATAATTTTTTTCTTCAAATTAGTTTTCTTCCATTGTTCTCAAACACAAATACTACATGTTTCTCTCATTACTTTATTTATAAAGAACACTGTCATACTTGTTAGCTTTAACTGTCATGGAAAGATTATATAGACACAGAAAGTAGGAAATGAGAGAAATTGTCTTTTGGAACTATGTCCTAACATCCACTTCTGTGAAGTTTCCTCAAAAAAATACACACTACCTACTAGAAGCCAAAGTTCTGGCCAGGCATCCAGAAAAAGAGATAGCCATTGGGTTCAGAAAACACAAAAATTCCATTTACCTAAAAAAACTAATTCTGTATTTATTCAAAGCAGCTACCACTTACGAACCTTCTCAGCTACTCTTGTTCTGAATGATTGTATGATTTTAAATTACTTTTTGTCATTCCCCTACCTGGTTCCCAAAACTACCAGAACTAAATATTCTATTTACGAAGATTTAATTATATTTTGGCTGTTCATTTATTCTACTTTAAAAATAAACACGACCTAATAACATTGCTGTGCTTTCACCTTAAACTTCTGCTTTACCATAGAGCAAATATATTTTAAACATTGCAGTGCTCTAGGATTTACAAATAGACTGAATATTTGTCAAGGCTAAATGCATTATTGTAATCCTACATATGATATTGCCTGAAATGTATAAAGCATTGCCATATTTCAAAGAAACATTTAAATAGATATACGTTTTTCTTAAGTAAAACCAAATCTTTTCCCTGAAAAATATGCTATTTTGGCCCAACGCTACCTATATTTATCCAAAAATACCTGCAGAGGTAGCTAATCTGTTTAAGAAATTACTTGTAGTAAAATTTTAAATAAATATCTAAGAGCCACAAAACTAATTCGTCACTCTAAAATATTTGCCTTCGTCTCAGCAGTCACACAAAATGTACTATATTACTGAAGACTATGCGTGTACATTCGTAAACGACAAATTAAAGATCCTAAAATGATAGTACTCATTCTAAGAGAAAACAGCTAAAAATACAGGTTATTTGGGGAAATTATCAAAAATGGACATTCCAACAGGAATAAATTAGGGTTGTGCGGATTTGATTCCACATTTCAGTCTGCAATTTGGGCATGTCAACTGATTGAACTCTTGAATCTCTCAAAATATTGTTTACTGAGAAGAAGACTATGGAAGTACTGAAACACGATGTGTTTAAGAAACAGCTTGGTTTAATTTTTAACTGAAAAATGCCCTTTCTCTTCACTCTTTTGTGACAACTGGCTTCATCCTCATTTTCTAGCCCTGCCAGACGAAGTCCCACTTGCCTGTGACACACGCTTTATTCAAACTGATTTCAATGGAAATTGTTTCGATGCACAGAACTTGACCAATTTGATCATTCATGCATATCTGGGGGCAGAATACATCCCCATCCAGTTTAGCGTGTTGACTCTGACACCAAAATGACACCAGAAAATCAACCTAATACTGAGCAGAGAATTATTTTAGTAGACAGTTCAATTAATTTTCATGTAAGCATTCAAAACCAGTGTTGGTCACCAGCAGCGTTAGGTCTGTGGACCAGCCCAGCACAGCAGAGGTGCCAGGGTGGCTCAAGGCAGGGGTGAATGGCACAAAACTCCCCTGGAACACCCAGGAGGGGCAGACACTCCACTGCCCTGAGGTTACAGGAACCAGGAGCTGCTGATTCATACACAGGAACATTAATACAGGTAAGACAGTTCACAGGGTCTCTTCTCTTTTTGTGCAGCAGCACCTCTCGGCTGTGGATTCCTTTCTGTTGCAAATCCTCATTCAATTTCAGAAAGAAATCTGACGCTAACAACTCTTGAAAGGACACGAAAAGAAAATGAAAGTGACCGATCTATTCCTGCAGTTCAAGATGAATGAAATGCCAAAGTACCAGCACACAAACATATGTCAAAGGTGGAATGTAGAACACAGCTTAATTGTAAATATATTTGCAGGGATAGCACTTCACAGACCAGTGTATCTTTTTCTATTAAGTCTTGGACTCAAATCATAAAATTAATCAAGCAAATCCTTAACAGCTATATTTTTTTCTGAGACACAAAACTTTTAAAATTAAGTATACAGTCATATTAATTTTGAGGTTCCCACTTTTCCCTCATTTAGCTGCAACCATCCCATTGAAATCCTTCATGTCATCTGATTAACCTTCAGGGAGAGAGTCTTAGGGTTTCTTACCTTTATTTTTCCAGGTACTCCCTTCAGAAAAAATATAATGAAAGAACAGTCACCCGTTGTTTTGACCACTCACTCCTCCTACCCGTAAAGTCATGTGTACACAGAACCCTTCTCTGCGGTCCACATCAAACTGAAAGAAAGGCAGCTAAACTCATTCCTTCAAAGAAAACGACAGAGGAAAGATAGCATGGGGGAAGTCCAAGACACACAGTCCTGCGGGGGAGTGTTTCAGGTCCAGCACCTCTGGATGTTCCTCAGACCTAAAGTGAATCTTTTTGATTAGCAAAGCATCCAGTCCTACAGCACTTTTCTCTCACGTGGACGCTTCAAATCACTGCTCCCTCTGAAGGTGAAAAGCCTACTCATAAAAGAAGGAAGATTTAGGAGAAGAGCTATACAGAGGGTGCACTCACAGTACTCCACGGCAGCTAGGCTAGCTCAGGTGGAAGCTATCCCACTGCAGAACACGGTGCAGGCTGTGCCAAGCGACAGGAATTGCTGGTCAGTGACTGGACAAGCTGCCTCCAAATCGTGACTCTGAGCTCTATGCACTGCACATCAGCTGATTCACTGGCTGCTTGAGAAACTCTTCCAAAAATTTTGTTTGAACTGATGAAAAATGTTTACGTGACACAAAAGATGGTACAACAAAACTACACAGTTTAAGGGTGAAAAGTAAACCGAGATCAAAATGAGAACTATTTAGGGAGGAAAATATCCAAGTACTGATACAAACTCACTATACATTTTTTTATTTTCTTTTCCCTACTGTCTTATTTCATCAACATGGTGAAAACTGAACATTTTTTCAGTGTTGACAAATACGAAGTTTCCACTGCAATGTGCTGAAGCTGACACTTGATTGTTTGGGTTCTTGTTCAAGGTACTACACTGTTAACAGTGTAGCTCAGTGGCAGCAGCTGAGTTTTAATCCACCCCATCCCTACTATATTAGGCAACATATCTTGAACTTCTACCTAAAACTACTCACACTGGGACCAAAGTATCGAGGTGCAAAACTGAGATAACACCTCAGAACAGCAATAGAGTATAGAAAAGCTCTGAGTAAGATATTTTTTGCTCTTCTACCATAGAACCAGACGAAAGGCTGTCCCACAAAGTCAGAATCATCCTAGTATTACTATGTATTATAAATGTCCACAGACCAGGTGAAATCCCCCAGCAAACGCTGCTGGACACTGTACAACCCTACAGTAACAGAGAGTCCCTGCCCCAAACAGCTTACAGTCTCCACACAGCTTACAGTCTCCATAAACTCAACAAAGGATATGGGAGAAAAACAATACAGCAACACAAGAGAAATGATCGGTGCTTTTAGAGAGAATGAAAAAAATAAGCAAAATTAGCATCACAAAAGACAAAAGCAGAAAGAAGATGGGACTTGATAAGGGCGGGTGAGAGGTGGTAAGAAATAAAGTGGCTGCAGGATGTGTGAGTTATACAGCACGTTAAGCAAAGTGATGCGAAGAGCTGGCAAAAAGGAACCTTGTGCAAAACACCCAATTAGGAAATGCAAAGAAAAACCAATCAAAAATATCAGTCACCATCAGCTCCTTCGTATGCTACTTCTACAGCTGCTCTGCTGGCTTCAGTCTTAGGTTGAATGGCAAGACCCTCACCTGCCATAAGGGAAGCTGGACTGACTGTATGGCAGAGGAACTGAATTTAGAAGGTTAAGAAGACATGCCACATAAAAAGTGGCTTTCAAAAGCAGTGATATACACTTAACATATAGCAGAAATGTATAAATTAGAAACATGTAACAAGTCAGGGCTAATACTTGCAACTGAAATGTATTATACATCTGCATTACACCTCCCGATCTGAGTTCTTACTACACTAATATTAGTATGGCTCTCCATAGTCACCCAGAATACAGCATGTTTAAATGATATTATGAACTCAGTCTTACTCCCATGATGAATAATAGCACTTCAAACAGAGACTGAATGGAAAATGCTAAGCATTCAGTATTTAGGTTAGTGTAATGAATCTCAAATCAGTTATGACTGCAAGTTACTACATATATACCATGATGGTTAATTGTTAAATCCTAACACAATTCTCACTGTCTTACCAAATCACAGCAAAACTGTCACACTTGTTGACAGTTTCAACAATGAGGTCAAGCAGTGAGGAGACCCACAGAAGGAACTGCTTTACCCTCCAGAGGTGGTCACAGCAGAAGCAGGGGAACAGCCACACCATAACAGCTTTGCTCCATTTTGCAATAGCTCTTACCCTGGACTGTCACCCTCCACCCTTGCCCAAGCATTACACTCTCATGCTATTTTATTTGTATTCACATCAACTGAAAAGATGATTATCTAAGAGGAAGTCAAAGGATAACAGTCCAGTGACCTTAAGGGACTCCCTTACATTACTAACTTTGCCTATATTTCAAAACATAACCTAGAATAACCAGGATTTAAAATGAAGCATTTAAGTTAGAAATAATAATTACAGACCACTTTGCTCTCAGACGCACTCACGCAGACCAAATTTACCCATGAACGATGATCACAGAACCCAAACTGGTGTATGACCCAGAACACCCAAATAAAAGTTTCCAGCAGTACACTGAGTCTTATTTTGAAAGCTCATACTGTACATTGCAAGATCTTACTATATCTTAATGTAACAGAACATGTGAAAAGGCTCTTCCTTCAGTTTGCCTTGCACATCCCCTCTGAATTCTTGAAATCGAGATTCAGCAAGAATCAAAGGGACTGCAATGAATTATTTTCACTATGTTTATTAACCGAGATGAAAACTGTTTCCATGGACAAAAAATAGTAACATTCTCAATTATAAATGCATTTTCTAATTACTAGTTGATATTGTTTCCATATATCTGAAAAAAGGAACTGCCTGGATAATTGACTAAGCAGTTACCTGGTTTCAGAGGATTTGAGCCTCCTTGTTGTAATTCAGTGGCAGAACTCTAGCTGACTTAACAGTGACCTTTGGATACACTTCTACACATTCTACTAAATAGAGGAGCCCACTCCTGTGTAACTCTTCAGGTCAGGAGGACTGCACCCGAGGCACCAGATCTCATCATGTTTAGATTCCTAGGAGGACACAATCTGGAGATTTTTTTTTCCTCATTTGATACAATACATTCAATTAAATAAATACGATCACAACCAACACTACATTCTACGAACCATTAACTCCAGAAGCAGAAACATCAATGTCAGAATTGTCTACGTATGCCAAAGCAAAACTCCAGTCTGCTTTACATTCGTGCTGACAGTTCCCATAATGAGCATGCAGCATTAAATAAAAACCATGACCTGTTTAAACAAAGATCAGAGCACCAGCTTTATCTTTGCATTCTCTAATGTTTGTTGTTTGGCATCACAAACTAACACCAAAACAAGTATCTTGTTAATACCAGCCCAGTAGGTTTTCGTACAGGGCAGGAGGGGAAGGCTCTCATCCAGCAGGAAGATTCATATATATCTAAAACTGGCATTTTACCTCACATGAACATATACAGGTATTCTCAAGTTACTCTGCTTTGAATTAGAGAGAAGAAATAGAAAGGATAATGTACATGCAAGAAATTTCTCTCAGATACCTTCAGACAATGAAACAAACCACAAGAGCAAGCTAAAACTGTTTAAACATACCATTAAAATTTCATGGGTAATAACTAATACTGATCAGCCCATGTATGTATCATACATGGGATAACTATTACGCTTAATAATTTTTAAGAAGTCCATACACAAAACAGAAATTAACACCCCCCACATTTTCATAGTACACTACCACAAAATTTACAGTGCCTGGCATCAGGAAACTGTTTATTACAAATGGGTGCAATACAGATTACCATCTTATGATGACTCCTTAACCGGTCTTCTCAGAAAGATGCACTCTTTTTTTGGTAGTGAAATTTCAGATATGCACTCTTAAAATGTAGTCTTGTCTTTTAAATATCTACTTTAGAAAAACTGAGAGTTCACTTCATCACAAGCCGATTGCAAAGTTTAATAATCTTACCTAGCTATCAATTTATCCAGAATACCCAAAGCTCCTTTACGCTAGTCTAAATTAACTACAAAATTCATTAAACTGAAGTTGCAGCGGCTATCAATACTGTGTATTATCAGCAGATCTCTTAATTATGATATTGTCAAGGTATAGACTGTGTAAGCAGAAACCTTCAACTATTGATCTTCCGCCAAAGAGAATAGAATGTTTGAAATCTGACTAGTTTCTGCATGTTTCCCATCCTTACCTTCAGTGCTACCCACGGACAAGTACACGCATTGATAAATGTATTCCACACTGCCCATCTCAAAGCGCAAAACACAAAACGCTGGTCCTAAGAGAGCAGCGTATTAAAAACAATGAAACCCCTACCTAAACGGCCCCGATCTACTTCGTCTGCTCCACTGCTTCGAGCGGTGCTGGATACCCAACACCAGCGCAATAAATCACATGAAAATCGGCACGAATCCTACCAAACTTATCGAGCGGTTTCCTCCCGGAACAAAACTTTGGAGGTCACTCAATCCTCTCCTACGACAAAGGGAAGTTCTTCCTCTTCCATCACCCCTTCCCTCGGCTGTGGAGGGGCAGCTCGCGGCCAAGGCGCGCGCGGGTTTTGCACGGGGCGCTGCGCTCGGCTCCGCTGACACCTGGGCACGGCGCGGGGG
>NW_008659832.1:25790-38374 GCF_000695815.1 Acanthisitta chloris | reverse complement strand
ATCCTGGGCTGCATCAAAAGAAGCATGCCCTGTAGATCATGTTCTCATGAGACTTCATCTGGAGCACTGCATCCTTATCCTGGGACCCCCAGGATAAGAAAGACATGGACCTTCTCAAGCTACTCCAGAGGAGGCCATAAAGATGTTCAGAAAGGGCTGGAGCATGTCTTCTGTGAAGACAGGCTGAGGGAGCTGGGGGTGTTCTG
This sequence comes from Acanthisitta chloris, assembly GCF_000695815.1. NCBI lineage: Eukaryota > Metazoa > Chordata > Aves > Passeriformes > Acanthisittidae > Acanthisitta > Acanthisitta chloris. Next base: position 38,168 of record NW_008659832.1, on the reverse strand, counting down.
TCTGGAGAAGAGAAGGCTCCAGGGTGACCCTATTGCAGCCTTCCAGTAGGGGCCTACAGGAAAGCTAAAGAGGGACCATTTACAAGAACATGTAGTGACAGGACAAGAGAGAATGACTCTAAGCTGAAGGAGGATAGGTTTAGATTAGATATTATGAAGAAATTTATGGTAAGAGTGATGATGGAACAGGCCAGGCTGTCCAAAAAAGCTGTGCTGCCCCATCCCTGGAAGTGTTCAAGGCCAGGTTGGACAGGGCTTGGAGCAGCTGGGTCAAGTGGAAGGTGTCCCTGCCTGTGGCAGGGGATTGAGCCTAGATGAACTTTAAAATCTCTTCCAACCCAAACCATTTAATGATTCTATGAATTCAAATAGTAGAGAAAAAGAAACATATTTTACAGTCCAGAGCCTATATAGATTTAGATTCCATTGAAACCCTTCCAGCTGGTCCATGTAGCTTAGTAACCAATTAGCAATGCAGATGTACTTTTTTTTTTAGCTAGTTTCAGCTACATCATTTTATCAAAATGAGCTCACAATTTTCCAGCATTTGAATAAAGAATTGGCAATCATCAGCTTTAGTGGAGTTGAACCAATTCCCTATCATTACTGTCCAATGCACTTTAAAGCAACCTGTATATTGTTTTCTTAAAAATCAATAATATTTGGCATACATAAAGCAGATTTGAAAAACAGCTATATTTACATGAGATCCTCTTTTCAGTTAATCATTAAAGACCTTATCTAGGTCATGGTAGCTAAACAGAGAGTTATCTCATTTATAGCCTTGTTAGCCACAATAAAACCAAAATCATATTGCTATGTGAGATACAGGGCAAAAATTACATTCAGACTGAAATTCATTCATACATCTCTTGACTATAGTAAGCAAGGTATGCAGCTAAAAGGAAAGGAATCAGAGAGACAAGAGTCTGCATCCTTCCCAGTCTTTCATAGTCACTTTGTCACCTTTGGGGATGAACTTGCAGCTTTATCCCTGGCACATGCAGAGTTTGTGAGCATTTGATATTAATAAATGGAGGCCATTTTGTTTATGTTAAAAAAGTAGCTTTCTGTGTCACAGTGCAGCACTTTCCTGTACTATAATTTTTAAAAAATGGCTTAAAATATGTCACTTAAAAACATAACAATTAAACTGTTTTTCCTTTATAAGGGAACCAAATTTGTGCCTTCAGTTTAGACCTCTTAGCTCAGGGAAGAGGTTCTTGTTGACAAGATACACTTGTGAAAAGTTATTGAATGCTTTCTCTATCTTGATTTGCAGAGCTTTAATTAATGTTGCAAAACTTTCTAACTGAAAGACTCCAAATGAAGTCTGTATCTAGTGCTCCTTTAGGCTTAGTGCATTTGTCAAACTGTGATTAACCTTCTTGAGGCAGAAGAGCAGGAAGAGGACTGACGTGGTTTTGAACCACATAAGCTGTTTATGTATCATCTCACAGTCAAGGAAGTGAATGAAACCAGAGTACAAAATAGAATGCTCTCTAAATCCGAACACTGCCCTTCAACATTGATAACTGACAAACAAATGTGTAAGCTTTTATAAAATAGCAAGTTACTTAAACAGAGAAGTACAGTCATAGTTTACAACATTCGTGCCAAGAATGTCCATGCAGTTGATACTAATCACCTGAATCAAAAATTAGAAAATAACTGTAGTTATTTTGCAATGTGTAGACAACAACACTTGGCCCTCATTATGACTTTTAATTTTTAAGCAGTCTATTTTGGTAGAAATGTGTGGTGTTTATCAAAGTGCATAGAGACTAGGAGGCATCATAGGGCTGACCTCTGCTTGTTATCTTCATCCAGCACTTCAGGTTACTTTTCCTTAAGACTGCAACGTCATATAGCCTTGATTTTATTATAGACTCACACACTTTGGACTTAGAGTAGGTATCATTTTGCAAATCAAACATGAGAGATACTATCAATCTCCACATCAACAATGTGATATACAACCCAACACATATCTTCACTTCTTTTAAATTGGTCTCATATTGTGCTGCATCAGTAAAAGTCCTTGTATCACCATTTTACCCAAACCATCCATTTCACTGGAAAGACAGACAGGGTGATAAGCTTCATTTGCTTCCTCTTCTTTCAGCCTTGTTGTGTCACCTATAGGCACTGGCAGTTGAGAACTGTACATGACCCCAGGCTGTATTTACCTTGTTGATAGCAACAGCAGAACAACTGAAGAGTGAAAGGTGGTTTGGCTTGTAGGACTGAGCTGAAAAGAATCAGAGAGAAAAATAGGCCTCTTGACTATGTCATTTTTCTCATTCCTGTTACAAATGCCATCTGTTGACTGATGAATATAGAAAGCAAAACTGTGCAGGTGCGGCTTCTGGTATGGCTGTTGGATGCTGTCTGAGTGCACCTTCATTTCATACTTTATCCAGCTTCTGACATCTGTGATCGAGGATACGTTATAGATAGAGATTACTGAGAAACTGACCTATCCAAGCCTATCCACTTTCCTGAGTATCCATTTAAAAACTAAGGGCTACATTGAGATGACCGGTTAAAGTGCGTAAGTTCTGCTTTTATTATACGCAGGTTCCTGAGTATAGAGCCTGAGCACAGCAGTGAATCAGAGCAGCCAGCAGCCATGGTCAGGCAACCCTGGATACAAGCTACAACAACAAAGCCTCCCCTTTCCTCATTCTCTCTCTGACTTCACGTATTTTGCATTATATTCTGCAAAGTGACTCATCTTCAGCTGGAAGGAGTAATTCCAGATCTGGTGGCAGAAAAATCAACTTGTTCCTATTGCATTTTCTCAGGAACTGGGATTTAAAAGTTCAAGAATCAACAATGCCTAAAACTCAATCTTCTGCTCTCAAGCCAAGAGTTCCAATATATTCATGCCAGGGGACCTTCTTTTCCATTCTTAGGTAACTCACCTCAGAAGATACTTGGTGGTGGGAACTGTGAAGGATGAAAGTAAGTGGTCCACATGGAAGTAACTGATTGGTACACAGTCATGTATTCAGATACGCCCCTGTGTTTCATGCTTCCAATTGGCTGGCTCATTATCAGATCCTTCTGAACAACCACAGGCATTCTTTATAGTCATGGGAGGCAAGCAGGTGTCTCAGGCAATCCACATGCCCTGCAGAGGCTCTAACCGCCCACACTGCCTAGGCAAAACCTTAGGAGTCATCCAAGAGACATTACTCTGGTGTCACTATTGATAAAAGTGACACCAACAGTCGGCAGCCTAACGTAGTCCCAAATATTCTAAAGTATTCTCTAGCAGAAAACTGCCAAGGAAGAGCTGCAAAAGAGTTTTACCAGAATTGCTTTTGGGACTTTGGGAGGAATGAAAGAGCCAATACTTCTTACTGGAGAGCTTTCCCTTGAAATGTTAAGAGTGCCAGGGTATGACTTATTTAAAATTTTCTGATCAAACTCAAGTCATAATACTCAGATTTGCACGGCTTTATGACTCTTGCTGTGTGTTAACAGAATTGGAAAATTTGTGTGGTTTTATCTTAGTCCTTAATCAGCTTACAGTTAAGAAGATTCAGATCTATCTTGTGTAGAGGCAGACTTTTTTTTTGTACCAGGAATGTCTTGATTTTATCCCCTTTATGGTGATACTCTGAATTAATGAAGCAGCTGTGACCACATGCATAAAGTTTCAGTTGGTACTGAATATTAAAAAATTTTCCCAAATGTTTGCATTAAAATGCTAGCAGCAATTTGTGAATCTAATTAATTATTCTTTCCCCATGCAGTATTTTTAATTAATTTCTGCAACAGATATGAAAGTGTAAATTAGATATGAAATTGAAGGAATGCTAAGCCAAATAAAAAATGAAGATGACAGACAATTATTTAAGGTAGTGTCTCTTAAGTCATAGCATATGATAAAAATAAAAGTTTTTTTCCTTAATAATAATGAACAAGTCAAGATGATATCTGAGTGAATTTTGCCACCAGGTAACTTCCTACTCTGCTAAAAAAATGGGAATTAAATCAGGAGTATATTACAGGAGTGAGTACTGGATTAGCAAGCATTTAAAAATTCCCCTTGTAGTAAGTTGCATGCTAATAACTTACTTAGTGGACATAGTGTAAGAACTATTGACTAATTAATCTTTAATTGAAGGAGTGCAAAGATGACTAGAATAAAAAGTGCAGGAAGAGGACAGTAGCAGAGAAATGAAGGAGAAAATCAGACACATGGTCTGACTACCTGAGCTACCAAAATGTTATCAGGGGCATTCAGAGATGACAGGAGGTAGCTAGTGGGAAAGAAACCAATATTTGTTTGGGGAACAGTCTTTAATACTAACATTGCTATTATTATTACTGTAGATGTGGTTTTTGTTTTTATTATTAATATTTTTGGTTTTGAATCCCACTTTTCAAAGGGAAAAAGCAAAACAAGAATTTTGGGAAGTTTGTTTCTTTTTAATTGGAGTTAAGCAAATAAAAGCAGAAATGGCAAATCAAACCTGTCCCCAAACTACTTTTTTATTCTGTCCTTTCTGTTTCCTATACAAAAAGTGGTCGGTGTGATCCATTTCAGCTGTAGAACTGTGTTTCTTATTCCATGGCTTCCTTTTTTTTGCTTTTGCTTTTTTCAGGTTTTTTTTTTTTTTTTTTTGGTGGGGGGAGGACTGGTGGTGAATCTGAAAATGTTTATGGCGTATCAGATGAAAAGGCTGTTTGTTTGAATCTTGCAATTCCCCATTCCCTCATTCAATCTTCAATTCTGAAAATCTATCAGGCAAAGGAGGTGGGCAGAGAAGGGTTAGTCCTACAGCAATCTATGTTTTTGCAGTTCAAGCCAGTACTTTCAGAGAAAGAGCAAGTGGTTGACATAAATACTATGCATATGCCTTTCAAACAGGAAAGCAACTGTCAGGTGGTGAAACCACTTGGTTCTCACATGCTTCTGCTACTTGAAAACGTATGTAAGCATGTTTCTTATCAACCACAGATATTCACTGTATGATATTGTGAAACCAAAATGTGATTTCCTTACTTTGGTTAATTCTCATGCTGAAGTCTGCAAGCCTTTGTTTTGCTGAGTAAAACCTGAAACTGCAGCACCAATGAATCTTTTACAGTACTTTCCTTTGGCCTAGTGCTGTTCTACCCTTCTTGCAAATTTATACTTCCTTGAGTTCCCTGTCTCATCACCTTTCTTGTTTTGGCTTATTTCTTCTTTCAATTAAATTAGTTTTAAAATTAACCATTCTTCTTTTTAATTGCCCATGATTTAACTGCTTTAAGCCTGGTTTCACAAAACTTGAGGAATTTATTTGTGTCTCATGGATTTAAATGGGACATAGGCTTTATTTCAACATGTATTTCTGAGCAGAAAGATTAGTTTATGTAATTCCTGAACCCAGTCACTCATTTCTTTCTTCTTGCTACTCCCTGCAGTATGCTATCAAGTTGTCAATACAGACACAGGGTGAAATTATCGAAGAACCCAACAGGCTGAAAAATATCCTGTATTCTTTTTCCTTTTTTTTCCTTCCATATGCACGTTTTCCAGTTGATTCACTACACAACTAGTCAAATACTTGTCTGAAAATGGATGAATGGGCTGATGCAAAGATAATTTGAGCAGCGAATGGTGGGATGGCCTGGGAACTTAAAATCAGCTTAAGTAATATTACTACAAAAGATTAGTACTGGGTTTAAACAGGTTTCTGAAGACATGGGTGTGTTACGTGTTGCCTTCAGATTATTAGCTGCCATTGAAGCCCTTAGCAGGCATACAACACTCTGCATTCATGACCTGGAAAGCTTCCATAAAAATAAAACTATTATTTGACTGGCAGAAAGATTGCTCAGATCACACCAAGCATTTCTGCATGATGCTGAAGTAATTTAATCCCATTAAAAAAGCTACACAGGTTACAAAATTTTACAATAGACACATTTGTAACATAAATTCAGGAACTATATAGAAGTCTATGAATCCATGACCTTGCCTTTCATATCATCTTTTAATCCCCACAAAGTGGCAACAAGAATTGATGAATATGAAACTATAGATTGAAATATGGCAGTAGGGTTCATACAGCAGGACTAGTAGTTTTACTGGAATTTCAGTTAAACAGAGAAATTAAGTTTTGGGTTTTAATCTTTCAAAAATATTTTGAAAGAAATCAAAATTAGACAAAATGTCACATGGATACTTCATCCAGGTAACATTTGAAATGCAAAAACACACATTCAGCTTTCATGCCTTCCAAATATCTTTTTATTTTCTTTTACCTCTTTGTCCCAAGTGAATTTCTTTCCTAACAGTGATTTGCTTTAAGAGTTAGCTGCCCTCTTCTCCTGTCTGAGAAAAAGTCTTGCACATCAAAGTGCAGATCACTATCCAGATGTGACATTCAGACTTGAAACTCAGATGCACAGCATGGCAATCTCATGTGTCTGAGAACAGAAGAAAACAAAACAATCCCCCATCAACTCCTAAAGCAGATTGTCACTAAGAAGATGTATAATTCTAAGACAGGTTCAAAGTAAGATTTAACGGTACAAACTTCACTGTACAGTGAGTATAAGCAAAGTGCATCAAAGCCTGAAATGAACAATGATATTGTCACCCAAAATGCTTAACTTGGAGAACAGTTTCCTGAGGTAAATAGTTTCATCTTCCTTTTGTTGATAAAATGACTGTATGTACTGCATATCTGTGTCTTGTCAGAAATTATCCTAGTAATGTTATCAGTGCTTATTGCCTATAATTCTAAATGTAATAAATACAATCGGCTGCTAAGGTATCAAAAGACAGTAATTAGACTTTATCATGCAGGTTATTTTCCACTTTAGATACAGTGATTTAAAACTGTTTTGGAAAGTTTTTTGTTTTATCATTAGGAAAATGATGCAAGATACAGAGTGACATTTCAATCAAGACTGATCAGTCAAGGGACCTGAAAGACATCTTCATGTGCTACAGCTTCCAGGCTGGCCACCAAGGAAATCTTAAACAATTTAGCCTAAACGGGAGCAAGCTTAGCATGGAGCTTGGTGTGCTGCTGGGTGTTCTGCAGCCTGAGCAGGATTCCATGGTCCTGCAACTGTGCCATGAGTGCATGGCAGAGATTGTTTATAGCCAGCAGCAGTAAAGCCCTTGACTACATCACAGGCTGCCTGCAGAAGCTGGGCGCACAGATGCAGATTAGCACTGAGACTCACACCTGGAATGAGTTCTGACCATTCCTGTATGATTATGCATACACTTGTGGCTTCTTCTCTCGTGCTGCCTACCTTGATGTGAGGAGAAATCCATTAACATCTGTGAGATATTGTGACAACCTGGTTATCGGCCATTTAAAAATCCAATTGCAGAGAGAGACAGAGGGAATAAGTCTATATGGTGTGATCATACTAGCCTGGACTAACATGAGGAAGGCCAGAAGTCTGAAAATGTTTTGGAATAGTCTTCTGCATATATTACAAATTTAATGTAAACTTTTTACTTTTGTTCAGCAAGTTACAGAGTATGGAAAATGCTTCTGTTAAAGCAACAAATCTTGCCAAAAGTTGAATGTTTGTTCCTTAATTACAAATTATTTTTTCTTTCAATGCATTCCCTTGAAAGAAAATCCCCATTTTACTGTCTTCTCCTTATGCCTGTTTTTCTTTCATTCAGTTTTTCCTTCTACCCCTCTTATGACTTGATTTATAATCTGGCAAATTTCCTCCTATTTAAATACCTTCATGATTTTCTTTAAATGCAGTATGTGTTCATGCCTTTATCATCTTTATGACATTTATTTCCCTTCAAATCCTCTTTACAAAACAACAGCAAAAGCCACCGAAAGAAATAAAATACCAGATGCAGAGGCTTCGAGAGAATAGAATATTTCTAGACCTACATGAAAACTTTTGACAAAACAGATTGAGTGTAAGCATTTAGAAAAGCAGAACTGGACTCAAGCATCTTTACACCTTTGCTTATAATACTGGATCCAGCTATGTTTCAATGCATTTTTTTGTAATAATGGTTTTCAGATCAACATTTATCACTCTAGGCTTTTTAACACTTTCAGAGCTGTTGTTTATCAAGGAATACTTCTATCTGTTGAGTAATAACATTCAAACATTCCTCATGTCAAAGCCCAGTATTTCAGCAGATTACCACTTCACTGAGTTACTGATTAGTTCATCCTCTGGCAGTGCTTAGACAAGGTTATTTGGAAGCTACTCTTAATAACTCACTGCAGAGAAAAAGCTTCCCCAGTGCACTCTTAGGTAGCCTTGCAAATGAGAACTGCAAGACATATAGATATAGCTCAGCTCACTATATTTTGTGAGCAGGTACCAATAGGAATAAAGGAGTAAGTGTGACTTTCATCCACCTGAGGAAGAGCCCAGTGTTAGAAAATCCCCAGGCTAATGCCCACAGTCTCACAGCTTCATGGCTGTCTGATTAAAGCTCATTTAACTATGATCACATCCATGGCTGCAGTGGCAATGTAGCTTTAAATACAACTTACGACATGTGTAAAGTCCAAACTAGCTGCTTTCCTGATCTACGAGATTGCTTCTAGCAGTTCTCAAACTCAGCTCTGTGTTGTGTTGCTGGAGGGTGGACTGTTACCAGATGGCAGTTAGGGTCATTAAAAAAGGCCTTAGACTATGTAACTGGCATAGTAAACAAAAGCATGAACTGTTCCATAGAAAAGATATCTCCCCACGTCTAATCAATTGTTTAACTTGCGAAGTTGTTTAGCAGAGGGCGAGGACTCAGAAGATACTGTTCCTAAGTTTGTTCTCCATCCAGTCTGTTCTGTTCTGAGGCCGCAAACAGAAGTTGTTCTTTAAAGAGAGTGGGGGTGGGGAGAGGGAGAGATTCTGCTTACTGCATTTTTCAGTAAAGGCTTTCTCCATGAAGAGAATGTTTTTGTGATACTTACATGGCCACTATGTCTATCTGCCATATTTCAAGACTTCAATTTCCACTTCTCATCATTACAGAAACTCCTGTAATGCAAAAAGTTGTCATCAGTGTTACTAATACTTTGGAAATATGTAGCTGAGAATAAATGTCAGGCTCTCCTATGAAGTGGAAATGTTAGCACAACAGACTGTAGTCCGTCACAGCTCTAAATGGGAATGGAATTTCTAGGCTACTCCTCAGGCAAAGAGCATGGATCAGCGGTTGTATTTGTGCACGAGTCTGTTAGTTGGATGTATCAGAAATAGTCAGCTAAAAATTACCCTCGAAGAAATAAATATCCTCTGGCTTCTAATCCTGGGGAAAAAATTTAACCTGGCTTCTAATTTTAAAACTGCTTGACTTTTGATATTGATAACCCATCCTGACGTAGTGTAGTTACTTTGTAAATGTGGTTACACACCAGTTATTCACCAGTTCAATGTTCTAGTATGTTCATGTTAGACTCAGAAAAGCATTGCAAGTCTATTTTTAAAGATACACTAATAAGAAAGGTCAGTTGTACAGACAAAGCACTTTCTGTGCTGTAGGAACTATTTTCTGACAGGCTTTGTTGACGCTTTTAAATGGATTCTACATCCTAGAAAAATAGTATTCTTATTCATTTAAAAGTTGTACAATCAGAATTGGTTTTTATAAGCTCAGACTCAGAAATCTCCCAACTTTTAAATTCCACTCAAAATCTATACACAAACAAAGAGCAAAATATTACTTTCCTAGTGCCAGAGACTCTGAGCTCATTACAGGCTGTAGCAATGGACTTCTGCCATAAAACTCCCCATTCAAAGCTGCCAGTCCCACTTCATCTTAAAAATATTGCATTCAATATAAACAGAATTCAGACAAAGTTCCTGTCCAGAATTCTGTCATTAGCCATTATGCATGAAGCCTAACCATTTATTAAAAGTCTGTTTTAGCTAGTAGAAAGCTGGGTTTCATCACTCACATCTCAACTGCTGTTCTTGGTTATACTGTCCAGTCTGAGGTTGAAACAACAACCTTAGTGGACAGAATTTGATTAACCTTTTTCAGGCCTTGTCTAAATTTGGCTTAATTCCTCAGTTTTGCTTTCTCTGGATTTTCACTTAACTACATAGGTGGCATGAATGAGCGCAGTCATGTCACAATACGCCACTTGGTGCTATAGCAGTTGTTTTCATTGACAAATCTGATGGCTGGTCTGTATTTGCACCTTTATTGCTGTGCCTGGGAGAGTGACAGGCAAATTTTAAAAGTTAAGGAATTTAGTCATGGCCGTAAACAGATTAAACCTGGTTGCCACAAACCATTTTTTGACAGTTTTTGCCGTCACTTTTCATCAAAGGCCAACTGTGGCTTAATCCTGTTGATGCAGCAGGACATGTTTACCTATTTTGAATAAGGTAAATACAGGACAGAGTCTGCTCTTCTATTTTCTCCCACACGTTTTCTTTTATTCTTGCAAAAGACAGCTGTCACCCATGAGCAGGAATAGTATATGATTATCAGATTAAGAAAATGCTGCTAGATTTCTACTCATTACTCTTACAGATCAACCTGTTTGAGTCCTGTTGGCTTCTGTGAAAATTACTCACTTCCTGCAATTGAAAAAAAGAGCATCTGAAATGAGTGATGTGCTCACTGAGCAGAAAAGGAACAAGTATAGTTTCTGTATAATTCTTCTGTTTCATTATGTGTGTAGCCATCCATTTGAAGAAAATCTTTGCAAAATGAAAGTAACAACAATATTTGTGAAGTACAGATATTATAATGAAACAATGCTAAAACCTCAGCAGCAGCAGAGGCATCTGCAGGTCTCCAGCCTGTCATGGTTTGCCTTTGCAAGTCCACCAAGGTACTGCTTACCACTTTGTGGGCCAAATTCAAACACAAGGCCAACAGCTGTAATTATTTTTAAAAATAGTGGAGTTTCAACAGTTTTTTTATAGGACTGTGAGTGGTTTTGCTCTCACTTCTTAGGTGGGCAGGAGTGCTAATGCTTCATTTCATGCACAGTAACAGCAAACTGCTATGTTAGCACGTATCAGACTAAAACCAGTAACAATCCAGGGGTCAGTATTGGTTGCATAGAAAAACTGGGGCTTAAATGATGCTAAAGTATTTCATTCAAAGGGGAATTTTGCTGTAGAGACAAGGACATAAACTGAGGTAATTTTGTAAAATTGAGTTTGTCTGTGTATAGAATACATCAGGGGATGTGTGTATGTATAGACAATGCACAGAGGCATGGTTCTACAGCAGAGGTTCAGGCAGGAGAGGAAGTCTTGTAATAACAGATATTTTTGGACATTTACAGTAACAGCTGATAAGGATAAATGGCAATCAGCTGAGTCACATGTTGGGTGGTGCAAACCAAACTGACACACTATACGGATGCTGCAGATTTCAGTGTAAACTCCGTTAGACCTGACATCATCAAAACAGTCTGACAAACTAATCACTGTCCTCCTCTTCCACAAGTTTTCCCACCAGCTCAGGCTTGGAATGTATTTTATCTCAGTCTCAGAAGGTCTTTGTTGGTTTTTAGGTTCTACAGTGTTTGCAGTTTGATGCAATAGCCTGAATGTGTATCAGTGGTCTTGACCTCCCTGCTGCCACGAGTGTTTCTAATGACTATTTTTTCACAAGGTTTCCTCAGTGTCATGCTGAATGTTCGGTGTCAGTTCCGTGTGGCTGAGAAGCTCCAGAAAGAATGCCAGTTCTCAAAACCCACCACCTAAGGTGCCAAAATAGCCATATGGTGCCATGGGCTTCTCACCTTCCTGCTGCAGTAATTAGGTGTGACACCATGGAAAACAGAGACGCTTGGTGTGACACGGAACAGCCATGGAAGGGGAAAGACTTGACCCCTGGGGCTTAATGTAATAGGCAATTCAGCTGGAAAGCTGCATTTTTAAAAACCTTCAGTGTCTTTAGAAAAACAACTTTTTTGCAGGCTCTTGACTGAACTCCTCATAGTGTCGGGTGATGGAAGGTTCTGTGTCCTCTTGCTGTCTCAGCCCCCTGTTCCACTGACACACATAACCACAGCATCACAGAATCATTAAGGTTGAAAAAGACCTCTGAGATCATCGACTCCAGAACACCACCATGCCAACTAGACCATGGCACTAAGTGCCACATCCAGTCTCTCCTGAAATACCTCCAGGGATCATGACTCCACCATCTCCCTGGGCAGCCCTTTCCAATGTCTAATCACCCTTTGTACAATGAAATTCTTCCTAATGTCCAGCCTGAACTTCCCCTGGTGCAGTTTAGGACTGTGTCCTCTCATTCTGTCACTAGTTGCCTCGTGAGAAGTGAGGCTGAGAAGAGAGGAGAAGAGGCTGTCCTCCACCTGGCTACAACCTGCTTTCAGCTAGTTGTAGACAGCAATAAGGTCACCCCTAAACCTCCTCTCCTCCGGGCTAAAT
>NW_008659832.1:22946-25705 GCF_000695815.1 Acanthisitta chloris | reverse complement strand
ATAATCCCAGCTCCCTCAGCCACTCCTCATAGGACTTGTGTTCCAGACCCTTAACCAGCTTTGTTGCCCTTCTCTGGACATCCTCCAGCACCTCAGTGTCCTTCTTGAAGTGAGTGGCCCAGAACTGGACCCTCCACCAAGCATGAATCCGTGGTGGAGGCAGCACAGCAGGCTTCCACCACCACTCACGTCAGTTCACCCCAGCTGGCCTCGGCCGGGCACGTGTGAGGAAAATGCAGTGTGTCCTGCATCCGGGCACTGCTGGGAGTCTGGGGGAGCATGAGACAGGGCGAGATGGTGAGGCCACACCCTCAGTTCAGGAAGGATATTGAGGTGCTGGAGCAGGTCCAGAGAACAGCAACAAGGCTGGTGAAGGGACTGGAGCACAAGTGCTATGAGGAGAGGCTGAGGGAGCTGGAGTTGTTTAGCCTGGAGAAGAGGAGGCTCAGGGGTGACCTTCTCACCCTCTACAACTCCCTGAGAGGAGGTTGTTGTCAGGTGGGGGTTGGTCTCTTCTCCCAGGCAACCAGCAGGAGGACAAGAGGGCACAGACTCAAGCTCTGCCAGGGGAGGTTTAGGTTGGATATTAGGAAGAGATTTTTTACAGAAAGAGTAATCAGGCATTGGAATGTGCTGCCCAGGGAGGTGGTGGATTAACCATCCCTGGAGGTTTTTAAGATGAGACTGGATGTGGCCACTTAATGCCATGGTCTAGTAGTGACAGTAGGGTTGGACTCGATGATCTTTGAAGTCCAACCTGGTTGATTCTATGATTCTATGATTCTTGTAAGCTGTGTTTAGGTACAAAAAGGATGCAATAAGGTCACTCTGAAACCTTCTCTTTTCCAGGCTTAAAAATCACAATTCTCTTAGCCTTTCATAGTTACTTTGGATCGCTGAGGGAGAGACAGCTTAGATGCTTCTGTAAATTTGTTTCTGGTGTGGAAGAAAGCCAGGTTTGTTAACTGGAGCCATCTTAAAAATACCCCATGGTAGTAACTGATGCACTTTCATATGCTGTAGAAATAATTTGGCATTTGCTTGAATCTTTACTGTTGAATCTTCCTTAACTCATCAGTGTCCCCATAAAGTCCTCAGTCATCAGTGATTTCTGTGTAAAGTAAGTGGTGAATCAAAATCAGATTTTCAAGCTGTAAGTAAATTTCAGCACCTCTGATTTAACCACATCAAATCTGTAGCTGTTCCATTTTAATCTTATTTATGGCTTTATGCCTTTTTTAATGTTGGATAATTGTAGTGTCCCTACCCCTCTATACATGCTTCAAATTAGGCTTCAAGGGAGATAGCATCAGTAGGACTACCCTTTCTCTGTTTTAGGCTGTGATTACGTACTGCACATAAGGCATATAGCATGTTGCACAGTTTCAAAGGTCTTGGGTGGCTGTGTATTGACTGAGAATTCTGTCCTTCAAGTCCACCTGAGGGACATTAACTAGGGTGGTACACAGCAATAGTGTCAGGAAAGAGGCAAATTTCCCTTACCTAGAACTTTAGCACGTGATCAGAAAATCCGCCTTTCCTCCTAAGCCTAGGAGTCAGCAATCTGCGTAGAGGATCTTTTAACTCTGCCAGCCTTTCCCTATGTTGACTTTGGACGTGTCACAGTGACCTTTGAAAATCGCTGTGTTAACAATGTGAAACTGTTCCTGTTTTCAAGTTTAAAAGTAGACACATTATGAGATAGTCTAGAAAATGTAGCGGGAAGAAACAATCTGTACTTGTCTAACTAACTGTGGCGATCTCTAACTGTATTATAACCGAATGCTGCTTAAATTGACTTAAGTTTCCATGGCTTTATGGTTGTGGAGGTGAATTCACTTAAAGGAAACACTTTTAAAGTGATTTCTCAGAGAGCAGTGGTTGCCTTGAAATGAGAATGCCCCTGTTTGCTCAGTACACATGACCCATTGTAAAACACTCTGAGCTTGCTTAGCTCCTATTTAATTTTCCTAGTTACTTTTATAGTTTTATTCAGCCTAACTGTATACATCGTGTATCTGATACTGTATGAATATCACACCTATTTGCTCAGTAATCCTTAAAATCTCTTGGAAACAAGACAGTTATGCTAAAAAAAAAAAAAAAAAAAAACAAAATATTATGTGCAGCAATACTGTCTGTATTTCTCCAAAGGGATTTGCCCAATCCCTTTAATTACAAATTTCCTGCGTATGGATAATCTGCTTCATGAAATAACTTGGCTAAGGACAAGGGAAGTGGTATTACCCATAGTCCTTTATTTAGACCTGGTTTATGTGTGACCTGGTTTCATTGCCATGTAAAATCCTTAGGCTGTATCAGAACTATTGCAATGTACATTAATTGTTACAGCAGTTTTATTGTAATTGAGCTGTCCTTGAAATAAGTCAAGAGGGACTCTGCCTTGAATTGTAATATTTACCGTGGCTTGTTTGTGCATTATTGAGTTAGATAGCTAAGCTGTCATTAGTTAGTTTAGTTATCTATTAGTTATCATTATCAATATTCATTATTATTTTTGATCTTTCATGTTTCTGTTGTATTTGCTCAAAATCCCATAATGCAGGACTATACTTTTGTGAAAAGCATAAGATCAACCAGGAATGGAAGTGGTTGTATTTGCAGCACTTTATGTAATAAGATTTAGCCCAGTGATAAAGATGCAGATTAAGTGTGTAATTAATACACACATGGTATGTATGGTGCAGCCTTATCAGTTTAACCAGAACATGCATGCTGTGACAAAGGCCTGAGTCACA